>NC_142934.1:54746667-54789167 GCF_046866305.1 Octopus bimaculoides | reverse complement strand
GAAACTTATCCAAAAACATCGGAAATAAAGACATCGCATGGAGCCCAAATATAGCTGACAAAGGGTTGGACTATACCCGAGTAAGTAATACTCATTGAAATTTATTCCTATTTTTCCAAATATAATGATGTATTTTAACTTGATACCTCCACTACCCGAACAGCGATCGTAAACACACGTGTTACATCAAAATACAGACCATCCCCAAACCCAAACACCATATACAAAAAATAGCTGACAAAGGGTTGGACTATATCCGAGTAAGTAATACTCATTGAAATTTATCTCTATTTTTACAAATATAATGATGTATTTTAACTTGATACCTCCACTACCCGCACAGCGATCGTAAACACACGTGTTACATCAAAATCAGACCATCTTCGAACCCCAAAACACCATGTACAAAAAAATTACAAACATATTAAATAACACCGGTATTATTTCACCCAAGAATAACAACCGAGAAGTACGTACTGTAAGCTTGTTAAGAAAAAAATACGAAGATATGAACGTGCAAAACAATCTGACAATAGAAATAAACGAACCGGTACCCTACGAAAACGACGACCGTCAAAATAAAGGGCCGGACGTTGTTCCTCATGTCCCGCAAACAAAACCAAAACGGCATAAATGGACACGTGAGGAACACATTTCGATCCTACACGCCTATTTCACAGCAGTACTCTACCCAAAAAACGAAAACGCAACAACACATACATATAAAACATGGAAGAAAAATAATGTAAATATAGACCTCGATAAAACAATGAACCCTAACAAACTAGCTAACATAAGAAGATATATTCTAAAAGCAAAAAAAATATCAGAAATAGAAATAGAGCAATTGAAAGAAAAAATACATCAGGAAAATCTAGATAGTAGTCACATAGCAATGCCAAATAATAATATAAACACTGAGATAGCAAAACACGAGGACAAACGTAACATGCCCGGCAAAAACGAAGTAAACAAAAAACAACAAACCCAGACCGTAGAGATGTATAATAGTGTACAAAAAGCACCAATCCAGAACACCACAGACAAACATATGAATGAAAAGGAAGGCAAAACAAATATAAAGCCTGGAAATAACGAAGGGAAACCTAATAATTACGATACTATGAAAATGAAAATAACCGAAGAACTGAAAACCACAGATCTTAGAATGGACCACAGATTATATCTCCCAAAAATCAAAATAGACAATAAAACAACATCAATAATAAATAGCATAAACCTGGCCGTCACGGAACTAACAACCACAGAAACAACAGGCAATATCACTGAGCTAAATGACATGATATATGCGGCAGCCACTGCAGCCACAAAAGAAGCAGGATACTCACTCAAACCCATCCGAACAGGAGTTCTACCACCCAAACAGACCTTGTGGATAAATAACATCCAGAACAAAATTAAAAAAAAGAGAAAAGATTTATCGATTCTCAACGAAATTAGTAAACAATCAACACTACTAAGTAACAAGAAGAAAACAAAAATACTGTACAAATACAGCATTACAGAAAAAGACTTACCTGAGGCAAAAGAAAAACTAAAGCAAGACATCCTTGCCAAAGCACAGAGGATCCGCCGGTATGAGAAACGCCAACGTTTCTTTGAACAAAACAAACAGTTCAAATCCAACTCCAAAAAACTCTACCAAGAACTGGGTAAAAATAAAATAGACATTACTTCAGCACCAACAGCAGAAGAACTAGAGAAATTCTGGAAACAAATATGGTCGGTGAAGCAACAACCCCAAAAAAGGACCATTAAAACAACGAACTTAGCACCTGAGCAACTCTGGGCCCCTATAACAACTGAAGAGGTCACCCAGACACTGCAAAGACTAAGCAACTGGAAAGCACCTGGACACGACAAGATCCCCAATTTCTGGTTAAAACACCTGCCAGCAATGCATAAAAAGCTGGCAGAAAACTTTAACAACATAATAGCAGATCCAGAAACAATGCCTGAATGGCTCACAAAAGGGAAAACCATCTTAATCCCCAAATCCACGGAAACGGAGAAACCACAAAACTATAGACCTATAACCTGTCTCCCTACGATCTACAAAGCCTTTACTGCAATAATATCACAGAGAGTGAGTAAACACCTGGAAAATAACAACCTGTTTCCAGAAGAGCAGAAGGGATGCTGCAAGGGCTCATACGGCTGTAAAGATCAATTATTGATCAATAAAGCCATAACTGAAGACAGCCGCAGAAAGAAGAAAGGCCTCAGTATGGCCTGGGTGGACTACCAAAAGGCTTTCGACAGTGTTCCCCACACGTGGATTCTGGAAACACTAGCCATAAACAAGGTGGCACCAATTATCATAAAATACATAGAGCACTCAATAAACAAATGGCAGACAGTGCTACAGCTCCAAACAAAAGAGGGACTTGTGAAAACGAAAGCCATCCCCATTAGAAGAGGAATATTCCAGGGAGACACGCTCTCTCCACTCCTGTTCTGCCTGGCACTCACACCTCTAACAGAATTGCTAAATAGAACTGGATGCGGTTACAAATGCTATGGAAAAACAGTCAGCCACCTTCTATATATGGATGACCTAACATTATATGCAAAAAACGACAAAGAGCTAGAAACACTACTACAGACAGTACACGGCTTTACCAAGGAAATAGAAATGAAATTCGGATTAGAAAAATGTGCCAAAGCAACCCTGAAAAGAGGAAAATTAGTTAAAAGTAGCAATATAACACTAGATAAAGCCAATGAAATAAGAGAACTAGACGAAAGCCAACCATATAAGTATTTAGGAGTCAATGAACTAGATAGGATACAACATACACAAATGAAAGAAAAAATAAAGAAAGAGTACTATAGACGAGTTAGATCAATACTAAAAACAGAGCTCAATGCTAAAAACAAGATAATGGGTATCAACATTTTAGCTGTCCCAGTTATAAGCTACAGCTACAACATCCTTAACTGGACACTAAACGAACTATGTAAAATAGACAGGAAAACAAGAAAAATAATGACAGGATATAGGATGCACCACCCAAAATCTGACATAGAAAGGGTATATATACAACGCACAGAAGGTCGCAGGGGTCTTATACAGCTAGAAAACTATTATAAAATAACCACCATAGGACTGCAAAAATACCTACTCCAGAAGCAAGGGAAACTAATACAAATAGCCACAAAACACGAGCAAAACAAAAAACTGTTTTCAGTATTTAAGGAAGCTGACAAATACAAACAAGAAATCAATCTACCTAACAAATACGAAGAAGAAGAAGAAGAAACAACAAAAGCTATAAAACAAATGAAATCCAAACTAAAACTAGAACAGCAACGGACCATGATAAAACGATGGCAAGAAAAGCCCCTACATGGTAAATACTGGGCTAAACTAAATGCGAAAGAAATAGACAGAGAAAAATCCCAGCAATGGCTGAGAAGCTCAGGACTCAAAGCAGAGACTGAAGGATTTTTTATTGCTGCACAAGACCAAAGCCTCCCCACCAGAAATTACCAAAAACACATAATGAAAAGAAATATAACAAGTAACTGTAGAATATGTGGAGATCGACAAGAAACAATAAATCATATTATCTCTGGCTGCCCATTCCTGGCTAAGAAGGAATATATTCACAGACACGACAGAGCTGGGACCTATATACACTGGAAGCTATGCCAACATTATGGAATAGCAACAGAAAAAAGATGGTATAAACACACGCCAGAAAAGGTCACAGAAAACGAGAAAGCAACCATACTCTGGGATATGCCAATACACACAGATAGAGAAATTAAGGCAAATAGACCAGATATAGTTGTCAAAGATCATGAAGGAAAAAAATGCCTTCTAATTGATGTTTCAATACCAGCAGATGACAACGTTTCTCTAAAAGAAATGGAAAAACTTTCAAAATACAAAGACCTGGAAATAGAGATAACTCGAATGTGGAATCTAAAAACAGAAACAATTCCTATCATAGTAGGTGCCTTAGGTATAATAAAAAAAATATTCAGACAAATACATAACAAAAACACCAGGACTTACAAATATATATAACATACAGAAAATTGCACTACTGGATACTGCACACATTCTACGCAAAACATTTTCAATACAGTAAACATAAGAGCACCACAGCAAACCACAGCACATACCCAAGGCGCACAGAGCTGCGCTCGGTAGTGAAGTGAAAGTACGTTATAAAAATAAAACTACTGAATAATAATAATAATAATAATAATAATAGAGAAATTAAGGCCAATAGACCAGATATAGTTGTCAAAGATAATGAAGAAAAAAAATGCTTTCTAATTGATGTTTCAATACTAGCAGATGACAACGTTTCCCTAAAAGAAATGGAGAAACTTTAAAAATACAAAGACCTGGAAATAGAGGTAACTTGAATGTCGAATCTAGAAACAGATACAATTCCTATCATAGTAGGTGCCTTAGGTAAAATAAAAAATATTCAGACAAATACATAACAAAAACACCAGGACTTACAAATATATATAACATACAGAAAATTGCACTACTGGGCACTGCAAAACACTTTCAATACAGTAACCATAAGAGCATCACAGCAAACTACAGCACATACCCAAGGCACACAGAGCTGCGCTCGGTAGTGAAGTGAAAGCACGTTATAAAAATAAAACTACTTAATAATAATAATGATATATAAATTTTTCAAAATTTGGATATACATTTTCGCCCCTGTACCCCTAATACCCACTTAGATCTCATTGAGACCTCCATTGCTTTCTGTTTTAAGCCTCTTTCATTGATAATCATAATATAGTTCAAGTCACTCCTGCCCTTCCTCTTTCTGGCTATCACCTATATACCATCATCTTGCTAGCATCTCCTGAGGCATGTTTTTTTTATGTAGATATGGCGAATTTATAGTCACAGTGAAGTAAGGGTAGGGGAGAGTATCTGATATTAATTAATTTTGTTGTTGTTGCTGCTATCATTATTATTGCTGTCGTTCCCCACAAAGTTGAGGCCTGGTGCTTCCAGTAGAAAGAAGTCTTATTATTGTTGTTGTTGCTGCAGTAACACTTTGTTTTATTCTGCTTCACTGTTTAAAGTAATGTTTTTAATTGTTTCTCATTAATTTGTTTTTCAAACTTTACAAGTTATAGTTTTGAGAAAGAAAAGAAAGACAAAAAAAAATAGAAAGAAATTTAATGAAAACGTCTAAAATATAGTAGCGAATTTGACTATCAGGAAACAAATTAAATGGTGAAAAAAAGAGTGGGGAAAAAGGTGAGATTACTGTAGCTACTTAATGGTTGCTCACACTTGCACGAATTTACCATTAAAAACTTCCATCCTGATTTATCAATAAGGCCTTCATATCTCAACCAGAAAACAGCTACAACTACCATTACCACTAATACAAGGTAACATTAAGTTGAAGAAGTAGTACTTATATCAATAAGTACAACGAATGCCCTGTCAACATCAACAATCCTACTGAGTGTGAACGGAATATTATTGATAACACTGAAGGCCGAAATTATGAAAGCAACAACAAAAGCAACACAAATAAAAGAAAGGGATAAAAATGAGGACGTAGAAGTCCAATATCAACACCAACAGCATAGCGATTATGAAGTGACTATCACAGAAATAGCAAGATGAATGCCAGCATTTTTACCAACAGCATTTAGAGTTTCAGTTACGGCGGACACCAGTAATATTTTCAACGGTAGCAACAATACAATATCATCAGGGTCAAGTGGAAAATGGCGGCCAGAGTTTCTGCATTCACCAGTGCGACAAATCATGCTAATTTTATTAAAGACAAAGCTGAGAGTTGCTAGAGAAATGATGATGTAAGATAGCAGAAAGTTCGTTCAATCGTCTCTTTGAAAAAAGGACAAGGAGATGCATAGCGATGTTTTGATAAATATAAATATATAGATATAACCAGAGCAAAGAAAAATTGACACAATGCAAAAATACTGAAAAGAGAAGTAGAAATAAACATGTAATAAGATCAACATCTTCACTCGTGGCAATTGTTACTGGTATTTGTTAAGAGTCACTCCATAGCCTTGTCAAGAACAAGAGATTCATCCTCGTTCTATCATACAAGTGCTGGTCAGTGGTGAAAACGAGTGCGGTACATTTATAGAGCTCAAGCAGCAGTTGTAGCCGTTTGTGGAAGCAGGGCGGTGAAGATATGTAAACTCTGTAATACACCCAGAGAAAATTGTCGGATCTCTTGTTAGAAACACACTAGGAAAGACCGAAATCATTTCTGACTTGAAATAGATGCCAAATTGTACTCATCTGTTCATGAAATAGAAGAGAGAAGGCTCCGATACTGAAGTGACATTAACAACTAAAACAGCAGCAGCAGCCTGCATAGCAACACCAACGACAGCAACACTATAAACATCACAGCAATAACAGGAACAAGAAAAAGAACTCCCTACTACAATGAAAAGAGCCCTTTCAGCGCTTTCAAATAATCTGGATTTACAATAGTTTTCAAATTCACTGGATTGGAAATAAGGTCGATTGTTGGTCTAAAATGCTTTAAGCAAAGCTAAAATAATGAACACTCATGTCAGAATGTATTAAATAGTATTCTTGCCCGTTTTCACAATATACCATTTACTGCATGCATTAATTCCTTTACAACATTGTGTCTATCGTCTCTTGAAAGTTCGTTCCAATTTTCCTGTTAGTATGGTTACTTTTCTACTCTGACTGGTGAGTTTACTTCAGTTTTAATATCTCTATCAAAGCTTTTGCATATTCTTCCAAAGTCTTTATTGATTATGGAGCACCAGTCGTGTAAACTAGATGTTTGTTTTCAATAAAACTCTTCCAGAATTAGCTTTGTTCAAAAGTTGAAATATCTATTTGGCATTTTGTTCAATGGTACAGAATATTGTCGTCTAATTCAAGGTTTTAGAATATTGTCGTCTAAATTTAACGTGTTACGCGAAACATTTTTACACATTATTGTACTATGGTTATCGATTCCGTATCCACAGGAAAGTCTTCCAATATTTCTTTGCCTATTTCTAAAGCTTTTCATTCTTTGCTCGAAAGTTTTGTCCAAATTCATGACTAATCTGGATCTACAATTTTCCATAAGATGATCCTTTTTCTCTAGATTATTTTCTTGGGGAATTTTCATATGCATAGTTTGTGACTTTGTATATAACGTAATTTCTCCTTTGATCGTTGTTCAGTATTATATTGTTTCATTGCACAACCTCAATGTACTGCGTTTTAGCTTTAGAATGTTTGGTGGCAAATTTGAAGAATTTCAGTGTGTCTTTAAACTGCCAGAGTTGTGAAAATGTGTGGTTTTTAACTGTCTACATTTGTGAAAATGAGCAAGATTACGACATAATAAACTCTGACAAGAATGTGCATTATTTTATGGTTGCTAAAATATTTTAAACCGACAATGGACTTTGCTCCTAATCCAGTGAATTTGAAAACTGTTGTAAATCTAGATTCATTGAAATTGTAACTAAATTATTGCTTTCATTCTCTACCTGATGGAACAGATGAAAGGTTGTTGAGATTTTATTTGTTATGAAAGCTTTCCGAAGTTCTGATTCTTTTACACGCTTCCTACATGTTCTCCTTATAAATCTGTCTTTGAAATGTAAGCTGTATCTCTGAAGATAGTCACGCAGTTTCAGATTTACTTCTACCATATCATCAACAACTCAAATTTCATTCTTTTGAAACCAACTGTACAAATAATAATTAATCATCGAAGTCTTACTTTCTACATCGAACTATGACATCAATTTTCAAGGACTTAAAAAATTCACTTTCGAGTAATCTTTTCGTATTATCAAGGCTTTGCCCATTTTAAACATTTAATCATCATTTCCTTTGATAAAATATTTTAATTCCTTTCTTCGTTGGTAATGTCGTTCACATGAAAATGTTTCCATTCAGATCACATAATCTTTCCAACGACCATCTCTATGGCAATATATTGAAAACTTGACTTTTTCTGTTTTGTATTTTGAAGTTATTAGTTTTGATATTACTTCGGTCATTGTATAATCATAGTCTCATAATTTTCAAACGATTAAAAAGAAAAGATTTTTTGCAAACCAAAAAATTTGTCGTCACCAAATGTTGTTGAAATATTTTCGTATGCACATTTTTTTTTATTTCCACATTGTTGTCAACGTATTTTGTAAAACAACCTAATTATCATTTCTTTATTGCAAAACAATCTACAGCGATCACCAAAAAAGTGTAATAAAATAGTTGTCTCTAAATTGAGTCATAATGTAAACAATTTTGATGAACGGAGTTTAGTCGGTACTGCAGAATTTTTACAAGTATTTTAATTTATCGACGCAGAAGAGATGAAAACAAAGTTTACCTCGAAGAGAATTATGGATCGTAAAGAGCCGAAGGAAAAAAGTATATCATTTTTTCTTACATCCGAAAGATTCTACCAATTTGTCCACTCGAAGTATAGCATATCAATAAGATCGAAGGGATGTTCTTCAAAAATTAGATGACACTAGAGTATAAGAGTTCGACTAAATGAGTTCGTTTTTCAGAATCAACAATTTATAAAGCAAAGACATGTTTATTCATTCTTAACACATCCTGACAGACTGAAAGGTGAATATCGGATCGTTGTTGATTTTAGCCATTGGAGAATACTTTCTTTCGTTAGATGATATGTATTCAGAACGTACTCGACATATAAAGGGACATATATCACCTCAGTATTTCAACTATGTTGTGTGTCTTCTCAGTCAAAGCTATCACTTTACCACTACCGTAGCTAGAGTGTGTGATGCTGAGTCCCCACAAAAAATACATTTTGACTACACCAATCCCAAAAGTGGTGTTTCCTCCGAGAAAAGCCCCGCTCTAGCTACGCTAGTGTACTCTACCACTGATGAATCTCATAAGAGCACGACTTCTTTTTGTTATACAAACATTGAACAAACTATTTGCAGATTAGTGGCGATATCTTCTAAACAGATAGTAATAAACGGGTTGCACAAGAACAGGAAGAATCCAAACAATAACGTATCTATTCATTCTGAATATGATCTGGCAGAATCTAACATGAATACCTAATAAGTGTTGCTTTTAATCATAAGAGAAAACCACCTCTTTGAAATGAAGCAAACACTTTCAGACACCGAAGTCTTTTGACGTCGTGCATCATGAACATTCCGATGTTTAAAATAGCAATCAAACATTCACGTTCGAATATAAGGGAACATCTAAAGAATGAAGAGATGCATTATTCCTAAGATTCTCTGTTCTGCGTGGAAAACTTTAATAAGTAACCTATATGTATGTATGTATGTATGTATGTATGTATGTATGTATGTATGTATGTATGTATTCATGTATATATATATATATATATATATATATATATATATATGTGTGTGTGTGTGTGTGTGTGTGTGTGTGTGTGTGTGTGTGTGTTTGTGTATATAGGATATATATATATATATATATATATATATATATTCATATACATATGTGTGTATGTATGTATATATATATATATATATATATATATATATATATATATATATAAAAAGAAGAAAATGGGGATATTAAAGTTAATGCGCATTTATTACCAGCAACAAATCAATCATTATCCCTTACAGCTGTTTCAATTATACAAAGAAAAATTAATTGAATATTAAAATCATTACAGTCTGCTGTGATGTGTCTACAAACAAACAGAAAATATCTAAAGGTATACTTTTGGCCTCGGAAGAGATTATGCTCGGAAACATGATTCTAATATTTACTTAATTTCTCTGTGTAACTGAAACAGCTGTAAGGGATAACGATCAATTTGTTGCTGATAATAAACTCTTATTAACTTCAATATCTCCATTTTATTGTCCTTCATTTATATGAATATAAACTGTGGTTTATATACAAGCCTATTATTTTATGAATATCAATTTCCTCCAAAATATTAAGTATTGAACAGTATTTCCTTAGATGACACACTCCCTTCATGAGTATAACATAATCTCTAACTGAATTCCATATATATATATATATAATATACGACTATATATATATTACATACTTGCAATATGTATATATAACATTGGCGTGGTAGTAAAGTAAATCTTTCACTTACACATTATGGACTTTGTCTGACGTAAATTAATTTCTAAACAACTGCAAATCAAAGTTTTTACATTTGTTATTCAATTAATACTTTCTGTTATAGGCACAAGTCCTGAAATTTTGTAGGAGGAGACTAATTGATTTCATCGATCCTAGTGTTTCACTGGTACTTGATTTATCGACATCGAAAGAATGAAAAGCAAAAACGACCCTGGCGGAATTTGAATTCATATTGTAGCGTGGCGCGAAATAGTGCTAAATATTTCGTCCAGTACGATAATTATTCTGTCAGTTCGTCTAATTGATGTTAAAGTACTCATTCATTTATAATATATATATATATATATATATATATATATATATATATATATATATATGTATATATATATATATATATATATATATATATATATATACATTACTGTTTTTTTGTTGTTGTTGTATTCGCCGGTACTTAAGGTCATTCTGTTTATCTATTTCGTTATTTTTGTCCTTCGGCTGTCTTGTTTTGTTATGTTTTGATCGCATTTCCCGCAAGTCTCTTGCTGGTTGCCTCCAGGTTGGATGTAATATCATCGATAATGACACGAAGGTGAGATCGAGACATTGGTCGATAACTGACGAGGAAATGGTTACTTTTCTTTTATTCTTTTCTTTTATTGGCTTCACTCATTTGATTGCAGCCATGCTGGAGCAACGCTTTTAGTCGAATAAATCGACACCAGGACTTCTTCTTTGAGAGCCCAGTACTTATTCTATCGATCACTTTTGCCGAACCGCTAAGTTATGAGGACGTAAACATACCAATATCGGTTGTCAAGCGTTGGTGGTGGTGGTGGGGATAAACAGAGACACACAAGCATATATACTTGTACATATATATATATATATATATATATATATATATATATATAGTTCAAAAACACATTAACAAAAAAACAAAAAAACAACAAAGTGAGGACGTGATATGGATAGTATTATTGGACGCTCAGGAAAGGAAAGAGAGAGTGTATGACGTTTCGGGCGTAGCCCTTCGTCGGAAAGATGGAAAGTTCGGAAAATGGAAGAACGGAGAAAGAGGAAAATGGTACCGATGCCCACGAGGTTACATGATATATATATATATATATATCTGTTCTAATTTAATCAAATTCTATATATGTGCAGCTGAGGATTGCTCTGCATTTTAAAATGATGTAATGATTGCATTGTTCAATTAAATGGAGTTGCACTGCCTCTGGATATCTTTGTTGCTTATTTTGATTTTAATCACTTTACTTTGAAATTGTATGGATAATACCGTACTAAATTCTGGTGCCTCAACTTAAGTACAATATTCCTCTAAATCTAAATTTTTGCTGAGCTCATCTACCATACCCAATATATATATATATGTTGTTGCATTTGTGGATGGTCATGCTGACAATTTAGCCAATGAAAACACGCGCACTAGTCATCCAGTTTTCACTTGTTTCAGCTTTTTTTCCTCTTAATTATATTTCGGCCAAAGTTCTTTCGTCACACTTTTGTGACCTCATCAGTGGTCTTTTGCTTTCTTCTTTCCTTTTTTTTGTATTAATTTATGATTTTTCTAACGTATTTAATTATTTAATTCCATTTATCTATCTATTTATTACATTAGTTTCATATTATTATTAGTTTATGGGGATCTTATTCCACCATCAAGTTGTGGTGTGGGGTGTGTGTGTGCTAGTGTTCCATTCTAGTTTTCTATTTAGGCTACGTTTATCTTCTATTATGTGTGTAGCTTCTGTAATTTGACTAAGCGTTGCGTCCTTTCTATTTGTGGGTACGGTGTTTACTTCTATGTTGTTGAGTGTCCTCAGTATTCCCGCTCGGCCTGTTGGTATAGTAACGACGAGCTCTTCTCTTCCTTGAGTTCCCACCAAAGTTCATTAAGCCTCTCTCCTATGCTACGTGCTGTCTCCCAACGTACGTCGTTGTCTTGTTTCTGCACCGTCTCTCTGTACATCTTTTTCTATAGACTACATTCCTAGCTTTACAGTTTGTTCGTTAGCTAACGCTACATACAGTACAGTTACTATCAGTACAGGGGGTTCTATTAAAAGGGCAGGTTCCACCGATTAGGGATTTGGTAAGGTTACTTGGTCTTTCTATAATCTTAATTCATAGCTTAAGCATGTCTTGGGCCCTTCTAAAGCATTACGTCAGTTCACCTGTAGTGGTGGCGTCGACGAACATGACATTCTGCTATCTGTGGCTACCATACCATGAATTGGCCTTCCATATTTTCTTCTTAGTCCTTTCAATGCTATTCCATGACTCTAATTTCATTAGAAATTTCTATCCTTTAGTTCCGCAAGACTTACATTTCGGAGATAGATAATTCATTTCCTTAAAAAGCTTCTTGTGTTACAGTGAAATTTTTTTAGCTCAAAACTAAAACCACTTTTAGACGTAACCGCCTATGAAAATGTCACCGGATATGATATTCACGAAAGGAATACAAAAACAAAAAATGATTTCCGGTTACTTTGAAGATATAAGTTTGAAGACTCTGAAAAGTATGTCAGTCGTGATATTCGTGGTTCTTAATTCACCATTTTCCAACAAATACATACCCGCCAATCTCTCTCTCTCTCTCTCTCTCTCCCTCTCTCTCTCTCTCTCTCTCTCTCTCTCTCTCTCCCCCTCTCTCTCTCTCTCTCTCCCTCTCTCTCTCTCTCTCTCTCTCTCACACACACACACACACACACACACACACACACACACACACACAAACACACACACACACCGTCACACTCGCTAACATAGATGAAGCTTCCGCTGAAAGGTACTTACTTCTCATTATATTTCTAGAAGACTTGCGATAAACTACTTCCTCGTATTTCTGAAAAAAAAAAAATCAAACTCAGAAAAATGAGAAATTTGAAATGAAGAGATGAGTGAAAGACAAATGATAGACAACAATGCATAAAGAGATGCTAAGTATGTGGTATCGGCCGCAACTCTTAATGAAGATGCTTGAGCTGATGGTGTTGATGCTGCAACTTTGGGAGCTAAACGTACAGAAGTTTATGCTGGCGGTGATGTTGGTGAGCAAATATAATTAATAATGAAAACAAGAAATAGAGGGCATTTTAAAGAAATAATAAAAGTGAGCGTTTACTGATTATAGATTTTCATTCATTAGTTTTAATAAAACTATATAGCGAAACTTTTGTCGGTTAATTAATGCAGGTATGGCTTTATGTTGAAGACGTTCAATTTGCAACAACGTGGATCTGATTTACATTCCAATGTAAGACATCTGAGTGAAATGTTTTCTACCATAATTCGGTCAAACAAAAAAATGTTTGAAATTCAGTAGAAAGAAACAGTTCTGAAACCTGTCATATCTATCTATCTATCTATCTATCTATCTATCTATCTATCTAGTAAATAAAAAAAAGCATGAAGAACAAACACGAGTAAACGACAAAAACGTGGGGACGTTGTACATGCAAAGAATTAGAAGACGCTCAAGTATCTAGTTTCTTCTTATTCGTAAAATATGCATTTTTTTTCAAAAAAAATTTTTAAATCTGAAAATCAGTTATAATAATGTAGCCTTCCAGTCTCATTGCTTTGAAAGTATGATGTTGTGGAGAAATAAAATTGGAGAAAAATGTTACAGAGGTTTAAAATCGAAAAAAACTTGGTATTTTTAGCCAATAGACAGACTTTTTTTTGCGTTTAGCGGAGCGGTGTCAACTTTAATGTTGTACCCTGTAAAATTTATAGTTTAGCGTCTGAACTGTTCATTGTAGGTTTCTAGATAAGCAAAAATACCTATTTTCATTGTAGGTTCCTAAATAAACAGAAATACGTAATAAAATCAACATGTATCATCTTACAGTTTGTTTTGTGTCTTCATTGATTGTATATTTGTTATCATTCTTTTCAATTTGTTGTATTAATACATTTATTTAAGCGTTTTCAGTATTATGTACACCTGTCATATATTTGTGTACATCATTAATATATAAGTGCATGTATGTATGTCTGTGTGTGTGAAATGGGGGTATCTGTCTCCAAAATTCCAAAGTTGACTAACGTTTACATGCTTGGATTTGTAAACTACGATAAGATTAACACTGATCAACAAAGAATTTGTCCCAAGGAAAAGAATATCTGTATCTTGTATGTTTTTGCATGCAGAATTCAAAAATAATATCAAATTATCAGCCACAGTTTCTCTGTTCCACGATATCCCTCTCAGTTCCTGTTGCGTGGGCTAAATTTCAGTTATGCTGTTGAAACGAGAAGCTAATGGTTTAAGAAATACTACTAATTAAATTTTTTATGAATAGAACTAACCTAGTGAAATCATAAATCCAGCTGAGGCAACGAGTCCCAAAAAATATATGAAATGAAAAATATGTAAAAATACTAACACACAGAAGCACAGAAAAATAAGTAATATACTAACACACAGAAAAATTAAAACAAAACACGCGGTGAAAAGAATCTTGTGATGTGAAGAAGAATCAAGTGTGAACAATCAACATAGACAACAGCGGCACAGACAACAGTGAGCCATAACACAGCGTGTGGTTGTCATGGTAACAAGCTGCTAATGTCACACTGTCTGTTGATTCGCTAGAAGTAGCCAAATTTTCCAACTTTAATTTCAAATAACATCAGATTCTTTAATTTACGAGATAAAGTAATTGGTTGATAGTAATGAAAATTCAGATTTGCCTCAATACATCAAAATTGAAAGCAGTCTGAGCAAAATTAAGGGGTGGGGCGCTCGTTTTGCGAGTGAGAAAAACTGGATCCACGTTCAAGGAAGGAAAGAAAGGTGGGTTTATGTTTCGTGCAAAGCTCTTCGTCAGAGACTGGAGACAGAAGAAAGTCCTAGAGAAAAGGAAGACCGAGGGAAAAATCGCCAACAATCCACATGTGGTTATATTTTGAAATGACCGGAAGGGAATGGGTGAAAAAGTTCTTTATAAGACAGGAAAGTGTAAGATAAGGAGATATGTGTATGTGTGGGCATGCGCGTGTACGCAAGTCTCTGTGTGTATATGTGACAGCATGTGTGTTTTGTGTGTGTGGTCTTTATGTGGTGTTGGCTATTTATATGTGTATGTTGAAGTCAAATTCCTGTCTCTAATGTTGTAGTAAGAATTCAGCAGCATGGTAAGAGTTGTGGTGGTTCTTTGAGGAGCGGTGTCTCTTCACGTGTGCGTAGAGGAATTGTCAGTAGAAAGGTATTTGACTGGCAGTTTGAAGTATGTGTGTGTGTATGCGTGTGCGTGTATGTATACGTTGTGTGTGTGTGTGTGTGTTTTGCATGTGTGTGCGTATGTGTGCGTGTGTGTATGTGCGTATTCGTATGCAATTGTGGGCGTGTATGTATGAGTGTGTTTTGTTGTGTGTACGAGGTGTGTGTGTGCGTGCGTGTATGTGTGTGCATGTGTATATGTGTGTGTGAGTGTGTATGTATGTGCGTGTGTATATGTGTGTGTACGTGGGGTTGGTATGTGTGTATGTATGCGTGTGTGTGCCTCTGTATGCGTGCATGTGTGTGTGTGAGCATATGTATATGTGTGTGTGCGGAGCTATATGTGCGTTCATATGTTTGTGCGTTCGTGTATGTATGCGTGTGTGTACATGTATATGTGTGTATGTATATATATTCTTTTATTCTCTCATTCTTTTATTTTTTTCAGTCATTTGACTGCAGCCATGCTGGAGCACCAGCTTTTTAATCGAACAAATTGACCGCATGACTTCTTCTTTGTAGGCCTAGTACCTATTTTTTCGGCCTTTACTGGAACGTAAACACACCAACATCAGTTGTCATGCGATGATAGACACACAGACATACAAAACACATCCACAACACACACACACACACACACACACACACATACACACACACACACACATGCACACACACACGACACACAAATACATATATACAACGGGCTTCTTTCAGTTTCCGTCTACCAAGTCCACTCACAAGGCTTTGATCGACCCAAGGCTATAGCAGAAGACACTTGCCCAAGGTGCTACACAGTGGGAGTGAAACCGGAATCATGTGGTTGGTAAGCAAGCTACTTACCACACAGCCACTCATGCGCCTATATATATAAACGAGTCACAAAGATGTACAGGTGTCAAATCATTACGGCCGTTTCAAGCGATTCCTGCACACGCGGCAGGAATACCAGGTGCAAACACTCCTGCACAGTGTTTTGATATTCAGTGCGGATTATACCGACGTAACAAATTACCTCAATTTAAGTACCTGTCTGTCTTTACGTTGTGAGTTCAAATTCCGCCGAGGTCGATTTTGCCTTTCATCTCTTCGGGGTCAATAAATTAAGTACCAGTTGCGTACTGCAGTCGATCTAGTCGACTGGCCCCTCCCCAAATATTTCGGGCATTGTGCCTAGAGAAGAAAAGAATATTATATACATACACACACACACACACATATGTATATATATATATATATATATATATATATATATATATATATATATATATATATATATATATATATATATATATATATATATATGTGTGTGTGTGTGTGTGTGTGTGTATACAAATACACGCACACTCATGCACATACACACACACACATATATATAGAGTGATAAATATAACGACAAGCAAGTTAGGGAAGTCGTTACGCAAAAATATTAAATATATTTATACAAATACGTACATATGTCTACATGTAAAAAAAACATCTTACACAGAATGGAAATGATATCAGGAATTAAGGGAGTTTAGTAGAACTTTTTCGAATACAAAAGCTGTTTCTGGAGACTTGGTGGTACGAAATAATGCTTGAAACTTGATTCCATCATCGGACACCACTAGCCTCCGTCTTCAGGGAAGAACTTTTACATTTGGA
Source organism: Octopus bimaculoides (assembly GCF_046866305.1). Lineage (NCBI taxonomy): Eukaryota > Metazoa > Mollusca > Cephalopoda > Octopoda > Octopodidae > Octopus > Octopus bimaculoides. The sequence continues at coordinate 54,772,137 of NC_142934.1, read as the reverse complement.
GTGGTGACAGAATGGAGAATAAAGAGATTTACTCGCCGTTCCATCAATACCTCAAATGTAGAATTCTTCCACTCAACCCCTAAATTCCTGATGTCATTTCCATTCCGTGTAAGTCGGAGGTGTATTTGTATATATATATATACATATTAACATTTTTTGTATTAAATGTATTTAATAACTTTTGTATATCGACTTGCCTGACTTGCTTGTCCTTATATTTACTCCTCCACTTGCTCGGGTTTAAATCCCTCGAGCACTTCGAAGTGTATTCTATACAGGAAATGCCTGTCTTTATTCTATTTTATATATAATGAAACGATAGGTGTGTGTGTGGGTGCACAGGAAATTTTCTTGATCCCCCTTAAAATCAATATTTCTTAACCCAAATTTCGTTCACACTGGGAACATTCTTCACTCATGCTCCAGATGTTCGTACACTCTTCAAAATAAGTAATGCTGCCTCTAGGGGACGAAATCACATTCTCTTAGGTAAATAACAAATACCAACGATTGTTGCTTCAAGGGACAGTAACCTTGATGAAGATGACATAGTTACGCTACTTTCACTGTGTCTTCTACTACGGTTTTTACAATGCTCATACACTGCAAATCACCGATGTTTGAACATTAGCACTTACTTGGAGTAGTCACGCAGCTGAAATCAACTTTTAATTAGCTTTTAAATGCCTTCAGAAATTAATCCATATTATATATATTCTCTGCTTTTACTCGCACCAAGTTGTGACAGTTATATAGTTAGTTTTTACAATGCCCATTCATTGCAAGCCGCCGATATTTATACGTTAGCATTTCCTTGACTTAGTCCTGCAGTTTAAATCAAATTTTAATTAATTTTTAAATGCCTCAAGACAATGTGTAGCCAGAATGCACAAAGGCTCACACTCTCAATCCTTCCTAAAGACAATTGTGATAGTTATTTGAACCCACTCGCCAAACAACAGTACGACAAACATCATTCACGAATTCGTCTTGACCCACCTCTGCCTTCATTTTGCCGATAACCGTGTAATGCCACCTAAGAGAAAGAGAGCTCGCATTGGTAGAATGTCCCACTCTGCCGTGAAAGCCAGAAAATATTGGAATAACGAAACGCAAGACTAGATATCGCACAGACTGTCCCAGTGCGCTACCTACGATGCCGCCACCCGTGCAGTACACGCACCTGCAACTTCTGCACCCGTTAAGGTTTCAAATTCTGTAGTAGAGCACGTGGCCCGCCGAGACCGTCATGCTGCAGCAGTTGCTGCCACCATGTCTATCAAGTCACCTCGACAACGGGCTGTCTCGTTGGCGCGCCTTGCCACAAATGCTTCTGCTGCAACGGCTGAAGACTCTCCACAACAGCGCACAGCCCGAAGGAAGCGTAATGCTGAAACTACTGCTGTAGCAAGGGCTTCACAGTCATCACAACAACGCACTGCGCAGAGGGCACGTAATGCTAAACCTACTGCTGCTGCTTTAATGTTCACTGCAACGGAGTCAGTAGCAGATGAACAAAGACAATGAGACTTCAAACCAATGCAAACTTAAAGGGTCTGCGTAGAGTCACATAAAAGTCATCGGTCAGTCGGTGGACTTTTTATCATACATGACTTTCATCGAAAAAAAACTTCAATGCAGTTGTGTCAGACATTACGTGTAAAATAACTACATGCTACAAAACGCTTCAGATAAGATATAAGATCCCTAATGCCTATTGCGAATGCTATGCTACTCATTTCATGGCCTTTCATTTGTGTTCAAAACACTTTATTCATTACCTAGGTTGCTTAACACCATACAATAAACTACTAACAAAATCGGTACTTATACATTTTGCTTTTTTTTTTCAAATTGAAACTACTTCTAACTGCAGGCTAATTCAGCTTACACCGTCCAAAGGAGTGCACCATTATAATAAATTACACCGTCCAAAGGAAGGGTGCATTTGCTAAGAGTCCATAAATTACGTTTAAATTATGAAAAAATATTGACAACTATCAAAAATGAAGATAACACGAGAGAGCTTCTTGGGAAACAAAGTTGCTTTTAGAAACATCAGAACATATCCATGTGAGATACATTGGTTGCAAAAGATCCTTTCACGCTAGCTGCATTGGTTGCACGCATCACATCGAGACGATACAATACGTTGTTGAAGTTGTATAAACAAATTACGGTGAGCCTGCATATATATATATATATATATATATATATATATATATTCTTCCTCACATTTGGATTTTATGTATGCTCTCTCCCACTTGGATTTAATATGTTGCCACATTTATAATATGTCTTTTTTCTACATTTTCGTGCAGCTGAAGATTGCTCTTCATATTGCATTTAAGGTAATGCTCACATTACTGAAATAAATTGAAGTAGCATGAAACGTGCGTACTGCAATCACTTTTGAAATCCGTGTTGCTTATTGTTTGATTTTAATCACCCATCCTTTTGGGATGCGATATTTGGGTGCCTTCGCATAAGTACCATATTCAAGCCTTGAATATATATATATATATATATATATATATATATATATATATATATATATATATATATATATATATATATATATATATATATATGAACTCATCCATGAAAATCCACAGTCACGTAGAGAAAAATTTAATAAGTAAATACACTAAAAAGAACTATAACAAAATACAAAGTGATAATCATTGAAATAATAAAAAAAAGACTATACGTGTTTCATATCCAAATTTTCAAATAAAAAATAAAATCAAATCAAATCGATTAAAATAAATCGATCGAAAATCAATTCAATTGAAAAATATAGCTTATCTTCGGGTCAAAATACAACAATGATAATAATAAAATGAAGGTACATATATCAACCAACAATAAATAACAAATGAATTTATATAAAGATACTTATTATATTAAGAAGTAAAAGTACTTATTTTACAAATAGATAAAAGAAAAATATTTAATGATATTATACTTATCGAAGCTTTTGTTTAAACTAAAATTAAACTTTATACTATATACATACTGTTTATTAGAATATCAGCTAAAAATATATAACAAATGAATTTCTATAAAAATAATTATTTTACCAATACATAAAAGAAAAATGTTTAACAATATTATTAAAAATAAATGTAATATTTATCTTATTAAAGTTTTAGGTTAAACTAAAATTTATAAACGTGACATTATTAACCTTGTGTTTATTAGAATATAAACTAACAGAAATATTAAATGAATTTATATAAAAATATTTATTTCACCAAAAAATAAAAGAGAAACGTTTAACAATATTATTGGAAATAAATGCAAAGCTTATCTTAACGAATCTTTTGTTTAAAATCCAATTTAAACGTTATACTATTAGCTTCGCGTTTTACTACAACATAAACTAACAATACATGCGCTTATAAAAAGATACTTATTTTACCAATAAATCAAAGAGAAATATTAAACAATAGTATTGAAAAAATACAACATTAATCTTTTTTCAGTTTTGGTTTAAACTAAAATGTTAGACGTTATGCGTTAATGCGTTAATGTTAAACGTTAGCGTTAAATAGTATATCAACTAACAATAACAAGTGAATTTATATAAAAATACTTATTTTATCAATAAATAAAAGAAAGACATTCAACAATCGTATTGAAAAAATAAATGCAATATTCATCTTACCGAAGTTTTAGGTTAAACTAAAATTGTGAACGTTATATTATTTACTTTACGTTTATTATAATATAAACTAACAAAAATAATAAATTAATTTATATCAACATATTTATATCACCAATAAATAAAGGAAAAACATTTAACAAAATTATTGAAAAGAAAGGCAAAACTTATCTAATCGAATCTTTAGTCTAAATAAAATTTTAAGAATAGAAATTTGATTAATTCTACTGGCCTTAGTAAATATATTTGGGAACAAAAATCTAAAAATATTAAGTACATTTTACATTGGGATATAGTGTGTAAGGCGAAATCTTACCGTATAGGTAATAATTTTTGTAAGTTGTGTACTAATAAATTTAAGGAGATAATAATAATACTTTGATTTATTCTCTTAATGAACGTAAAATTAAATGTAGACACAAATTATATTAGTTATATAATAAGTTTAGCTAACTGTGTATATATATATATGTGTGTGTGTGTGTGTGTGTGTGTATATATATTTATATATGCCCTCCACTTCTCCTGTACTATCTCTGACACCTCTGTCCCCTTTCTCCACATTTCGGTCAGCATCCTTCACTCCGCCCTTAGCACCTCCATCCACTACAAACACACAGACTCACACTCCTATCTCAACTTCTCCTCCTCCCACCCTAAACACACAAAACTTTCCATCCCCTATTCCCAATTCCTCCGTCTACGCAGACTTTGTAGTGACAGCCATGACTTTGAGACTCAGTCTCAACACATGGCTCGCCACTTTAGCCTGCGTGGATATCCACCCACCACCATCCACACCGCCCTTGCCAGAGCACGTTGTGTGGACCGTGCATCTGCTCTCTCTCCCCGAACCCGCCCTGCCGTTTCCCGCCTCCCTTTTCCCCTCACCTATCATCCCAACACCCTACCCCTCCAACGCTCCATTCTCCGAGCTTTCCGGTTCCTCCAGTCCGACCCCTCCACCTCCCACATCTTCCGTAATCGACCCCTCCCCTCCTTCAAACGAGCTCATAATCTACGAGACCTCTTGGTCCACAGCTTCCTCCCCAATCAAACCTCCCAACCTCGCTCGTTCCCTTGCTCCCGCCCACGCTGCCGCACTTGCCCTTACCTCTCCAACACCACCCTCCTCACCAGCACCCATCACCGACACTATCGCATCATCGACTACTTCACCTGCACTTCCACTAACATTATCTATTGTATCTCCTGCTCTCTCTGCCATTCTCTGTACATCGGACAAACGGGGCGCCGCCTGGGCGACTGATTTACGGAACACCTCCGAGACATCAACGTTGGCAATGACACCCCGGTGTCACGCCATTTCCGTTCTGCCGGTCACTCCTTGCAGCAACACCTGTCCGTGTTTGGATTGTCCATGCACAGGGGCCATCCGGACTCGTGTTTGCGCCGTGAACAGTGATTAATCTTCTCTCTTCGCTCCTTTGCGCCACATGGGCTCAACTCCCCTCCCCTCTTCATCTAACCCCCTCCTCCTGCCTCTCTCCCCCACCCTCCCTCCTACCACTCATCTCTCCCCTGTTTTCCCCCACCTCCCCCTCCTGCTCCGACTCCTACTTCTCTGTATGTCTTTTCACCTCTCTTCACACCTACTTCTCTCCACTCCTACCTCTCTTCATTCCTACTTCTCTTCATTCTTACTTCCATTCACTCCTACTTCTCTTCACTCCTACTTCTCTTCTTTACTTCTCTTCATTCCTACTTCTCTTCACTCCCACTTCTCTTCACCCCTACTCTTTCTCTCATCTCTCTTACTCTCTTTCACTCTTTTCTCTCTTACTCTCCTCACTCTCTTCTCTCTTACTCTCCCCTCTCTCACTCTTACTCTCTTACTCTCTCACCCTTACTCTCTTACTCTCTCTCTCTCTCTTCTCTCTTCCTCTCTTCTCTCTTCCTCTCTCTCTCACTCTCTTCTCTCTTCCTCTCTTCTCTCTTCCTCTCTCTCTCACTCTCTTCTCTCTTACTCTCTCTCTCACTCTCTTCTCTCTTTCCCTCTCTCTCACTCTCACTCTCTTCTCTCTCACTCTCTTTCTCTTCCTATCTTTCTCCCCCTCCCATACCCACCTTCCCCCTCTCTTACATCCACCTTCCCCTTCCCCATTCATCGTCAACCCCCCTCATTCTCTCATCCCACCCCACCCGCACTCTTACTCTACCTTCCCACTCCACCCCATCCAATTCCTTACACCCCCTACCTACATACCCCTACCTCTACCCCCACCCTCAGCCTAACCCACACTCCACCCTCAGCCTTCCCCACCTCCCAACACCTTCACATTATACCACGCACACACTACAACTGACCAACTCCTTTCTCCCCTCCCCATTTTCACACATGCATAAGTCAAGATCACCAGCATTCTATCTCTCACACACAGCCCCTCCTTCTTCGATCACCGTTCTTTCTCCCCCTTTTGTTACCTGCCCCTTTTCTTAGCTCTCCTGTTTAAAATTTCTAACTTCCGGTCAGCCATAGCTATGATTGACCGTTGACCGAACACTATTCAATTTTTTTTCTTCGTGTTTTTCTCCTTGTCTCCGTATTCTTTCTGTTGAAGATCGTAGCTCGAAACGTTAAAGATTTTCCGTATTCCCGAGCGTCATACTAATACATCCTTTTGTTGTTTACACCACCTGTCCTCGTCTGTTGTTGTTTTTCGTACATTCTCCCATATATATATATATATATATATATATATATATATATATATATATATATATATATATATATATATGTATATATATATATATATATATATATATATATATATATATATATATATATATATATATATATATATATATATATATATATATATATATATATATATATATATATATATATATATATATATATATATATATATGAAAGAAGGTTTGAAAATGGACTTATTTTTTAAAAATATTTATTTACTTAATCGGTTTCACTTTTTTAGAAAAAGATTATCAAAAGTCTTTGAGAATAATAAAAAATGTTAAAAAACAGTTTGAGTATTAAAATGCATATATACATTCTTTGATGATAAAATATATTTAAAGTATAAAGCTTTGTATGAACTTTGTAGTGTTACATACTGATTGTCACACATTCTCTGATATTAAGGTGAAATTGTTAAAAACAGTGTATGGAAATACACATATGGAAAAATACATATACATATTCTTATACACATTCTTTGACAATCGAATAAAATTGAGGAGGAACTGACCTGGCCTTTTTCTCTTGTGTATATTGAGGGAATGTTTTACTGTCTTAAGAGACAGTATGACTGGCTAGCTGGGGTGGGAGGGAAGTAGAGTTAAAGAGGATTTTTTTACTTTTGGTTGGTCTGTGACAGTCTGTCATGGTTCACTGGCTTTTGGGACTGGTTTTGTGCACATCTCTATGTGTATGTGTATATATGTGTGTTTGTGTCCGTGTGTGTGTGTGTGTGTGTGTGTGTGTGTGTGTGTGTGTGCCGTTTTTATTGGTCCCAGAGTTTATTGTGGGATGTGTATATGAGTGTGTGTTTGAGTGTTTTTTGTGTCGGTGGGGATGTTAGGTGTGTGTACGTGAGAGTGTGCGTATATCTCTTTGTCTGAGCGTGTATGTGTTGTTTTGATCGTCCTTGTGGTGTGTGTGTGTCTTAGAGCAACCGTATGTATGTGTGAGGGTGTGTACGTATGTGTGCGTATGTGTGTGTATGTATGTGTGCATCTGTGTGTGTGCGTGGGAGTGTTTTGTGTGAGTGTGGGAGTGTGTGTGTGTCTCTCTGTCTGAGTGGGTGTGTTGTTTTAAATATCCTTGTGGTGTGTGTGTGTGTGTGTAAGCAAACGTATGTGTGTGATGGTTCATATGTATGTGTATGTCTATGTCTGTATGTGTGCGTGTGTGGCATGTGTATATGAGTATGTGTGTGTTTTTTATCTATGGTAGGATGGTGTGTGTATGTGTGTGCACGTTTGTGTGAGTGTGTATGTGTGTGATTAATATTTGTTAGGGTGTTGTGTGTGCGCATGTGTGTGTATGTGTATATGTGTTTGTTCGTGTGTGTGCGTGAGTGCGTTTGTGAGTGCGTGTGTATGTGTGTTTGTGTGGTTTTTTTTGTCGGTGGGGATGTTAGGTGTGTGTACGTGAGAGTGTGCGTATATCTATTTTTCTGAGTATGTATGTGTTGTTTTAATCGTCCTTGTGGTGTGTGTGTGTGAGAGAGCGCAACCGTATGTATGTGTGAGGGTGTGTACATATGTGTGCGTCTGTGTGCGTATGTATGTGTGCATCTGTGTGTGTGCGTGGGAGTGTTTTGTGTGAATGTGGGAGTGTGTGTATACGTGAGTGTGTGTGTGTCTCTCTGTGTGTCTGAGTGAGTGTGTTGTTTTAAATACCCATTGTGGTGTGTGTGTGTGTGTAAGCAACCGTATGTGTGTGTGATGGTTCATATGCATGTGTATGTCCGTATGTGTACGTATGTCTATTTGTGTTGTGTGTTGGTGGGGGTGTTACATGTGTGTACGTGAGTTTGTGTGTGCCTCTAAGTATGTTTGTGTTTGAGTTGTCATTGTGGTGCGTGTGTGTGTGAGGGAGCAACTGTATGTGTGTGCATGAGGGTGCATGTGTGTGTGAGCATGTATGTGCGTGTTGTATTTATTAGGTGTCCTTGTACGTTGGGTTTATCCAGGTGATGTGTATGTGTGTGCATGTGTGTTCCGTGTATGTTGGTACTGGGTATGCGTTTGTATGTGTGTGTATGTGGGTATGGTTTGTGTAGTTTCCTGGTGTATATGTGTACATGTGTGTGTGCGCTGTAATTGTGAGTGATTAGTTTTGTTTGTATTGTTAGTACAGTATATGCGTATATGTATATATATATATATATATATATATATATATATATATATATATATATATATATATATATATATATATATATATATGTATATGTATATATGTGTGTATATGTCTGTATGTGTATGTATGTATGTATGTATATATATATATATATATATATATATATATATATGTGTGTGTGTGTGTGTGTGTGCGTGTGTGTGTGTGTGTGTGTGTAATTCCTACTTTACTAATTGTAATAGTTATAATGTGCAATTATTAATGGTGTATTTATTAGTACGTAAATATTTTTAGTGATTTTTATGATTTAATATTTTAACGACACTGATTTTTATAAAATTCATAATATGAATATTTTAATTAATTAATTTGATATATATAATATAATTTATGTATCTTAGTCTTATTCTTTAGACTGTATAATTACTTAGATTTTAAATTTCCATAAAATGTTTACAATATAGTTAATTGTTTTATTATGATTAAAGTTATATACATTTTAAGTTTCATTCATGATTTTATAAATAAAACTTTCATTCATATTTATATATCCTTATATTCCTTTTCTTTGCGCCATATCTTCACGCGACTTCTTTGTAATAATTGCTTAGTTATTACTATAAAGTTTAAAATTTTAGTTTAGACTATAGCTTTGTTGAGATAAGTATTACTTTTATTGCTTTTATTTTCAAAAATATGAGTTCAGGAACTTTGGATCTTTACTCTAAATTATATATTTATATCTATATATTATATAGTGTGTGAAACTTAATATAATCTTAATGTTTTGATAAATTGAGTTTCTGCATGTAAATTTGGATTTTTATCCGTAATATATATGCATGTATATATATATATATATATATATATATATATATATATATATATATATATATATATATATATATACATATATATATATATATATACATATATATATGTAAAAGGTTGAAGAGGAACACACGAGTAGATATATATATGGAAAAAAGACAAAATAGAAAATGGTAAAATACTTTCATAAAGAACATTACAGAACCGGTTTCGATCCTTGAGATCTTTTCAACTGTAAGTATGAATAATAGATTTTTGAAAAATTATTAAAAAATTAAATTTTGGTAAATTTAAACGAAAAGTCAGTTTAAAGACATATTTGTATAGTATTCAAATAACAGAGGCATTTTTCTTGTTTCTGTCTGTCTCTGTTTCACTTACTAAGTGAAAGAGAGACAGACAGTCAAGCAATGGTGGTAGTGGAGGGCCGAACACAGCCACAAACACATAAATATATGCATATATGCATACCTACACACACACACACACACATATATATATATATATATATATAGTTATCGCCAAGCCAACATGGCAGTCCCAAAATTAGGACGAAAGCTGCCGTGAATTAGCTCCAAGAAGCCATCGCCTCTAGCTAGCTATGTGACACACGAAACCAGTGTCCTTTATAACCTTCGAACAGGGGAGATCAGCAGTGTCCCTCTGCTGGTTTGGCATCTGCAGACTAGTTTCAGGGTATTGCCCCTTGTCAATGCAGAGCAGCCAAGCCCTAGCCAGGCTGCACTACTGACTATCTGCTCGAAGGTTATTTATCTAATTTCAGTGCAATCTATCCACTGGTTTTCAGAAATAGAGTTATTAATATTTCTAAGTCTCTCTAAAGGAGACGACGGCAGCTGTACTGGAAATTAATAGTTATCGCCAAGCCAACATGGCAGTCCCAAAATTAGGACGAAAGCTGCCGTGAATTAGCTCCAAGAAGCCATCGCCTCTAGCTAGCTATGTGACACACGAAACCTGTGTCCTTTATAACCTTCGAACAGGGGAGATCAGCAGTGTCCCCCTGCTAGATAAATAACCTTCGAGCAGATAGTCAGCAGCGCCGCCTGGCTAGGGCTTGGCTGCTCTGCATTGACAAGGGGCAACACCCTGAAACTAGTCTGCAGATGCCAAACCAGCAGGGGGACACTGCTGATCTCCGCTGTTCGAAGGTTATAAAGGACACAGGTTTCGTGTGTCACATAGCTAGCTAGAGGCGATTGCTTCTTGGAGCTAATTCACGGCAGCTTTCGTCCTAATTTTGGGACTGCCATGTTGGCTTCGCGATAACTATTAATTTCCAGTACCGCTGCCGTAGTCTCCTTTAGAGAGACTTAGAAATATTAATAACTATATATATATATATATATATATATATATATATATATATATATATATATATATATATATAAAATATATAACCAATTTTCAAGAACTCATCGATGAAAATCCACTATCACATATAGAAAAATTAATAATTAAAAGCACAATTAATGAGTATAATATAAAGTAAAGTAAATATCATAAGATAAATATAATAAAAAGATTACACGTGTTTCATAACCAATTTTCAAATAGAAAAGAAATTTAAATCGATTAAAATCAATTGAAATTATCGAAAATAAGTTCTATTCAAAAATATAGCTACTCGTCAGATCGTAAGTAGAACAATAATTAGATATATATCTCAACCGACAATAAGTACCAAATGAATTAATATGAAATACTTATTATATAAAGATAGAAAAATTATTAAAAAAATATTATAATATCAAAATAATAACCATTCGATAATCATCCCTTCATCCATTATAATAACATGTATATTATATACAAAAAACATCTTACATAAATTATCATTGTTTTAAATTATCATTGTTTTAAATACAAGTTGAACGAAGTTTAAGTTTAAAATAATAATGAAGATAAAATTAGTACATATTTAACCAGTGTAATAGTTAAAGCTATACTATTTAAAGCTAAAGACGTTTATTTAATTATAATTAAAGATCAATTGAATAATAGAAAAATACAAGATTATTTATTTCTACAAACGTAATAATAAAAAATATGAATGAAAAAATTATGAATGGAAAAAATTATGAATGAAAAAATTAGGAAAGAAAAAATTATTAAGAATAAAAGGTTAAACTTTATATATATATACAAAGTTTTGATTTAAAAAAAACTTTAACGATATTATAAACTATAAAGATTAATAATTAATCAAATAATATTAATCAAAAATAATCGAAAATATATCAACACTATTCCAATCGAAGTTCTAATATTATGTTGAAATGAAACTATAACTTCTAAATAATTTAGTGTTAAATAAGTTATCTATTAAAATAATCTATAAAGAACCAAATGAATAGTATAAAAACAAGAATACATATTATTTTCAAATAGTAGAAAATCTTTAGCAAAGTGAAAACAGTACTTATCCAAATTTTTCCGTAATTCAAACTGCGCCTAAAATATGATGAACATCCTTAATCGATTTTTGAAACTTAGTGAGTGCTCATCAGAGTCGTCCGTGGTGGTGATGCTGGCTGGTGCGATTTTGTGGTTTGCTGGTATGCCCAGAGAGATCCAGCTCTGTTTCTCACATTTTCTAAGTACAGCTGCCTTTGCTCTTGACTCATGTGTTCTCGACTGTCATAATCTCTATCTCTCTTATTTTGAAAATATACTTTTCTTTGGTCTTGGCTCATTTGTTCTATCCTTTGCTGATTTATTTCCCTCCTATGCCGTAGGATATGCTCCCTCTCCTCTTTGCTTATTTAATTTCTTCTCTGTCTCATCCTCGCGCGAATTTGAATCCTTATTTCCACCTGCTGTTCCTCGGACAATCGTTCTCTCCTACGCTGACGCTTCCGTGCTGCGTCCCTCATACGATTATCCATATTTTAACACTTGTTATTAAAACAATAAATCTCCAAAATGATACAGAGTGTTTGAATTGAAAAACTTCTACGAATGTATTAGACAGTTTTTGTTTAAAAGGTGAAAATATTTCTGAAATATCTAATATGCAATAACACTCTTTATACGATAAGATAATTAATTATATTGTAGGAAAGTAAAAAGTAAAGGGAAAAAATAGAATTAATATTTTTGATTTTGTTCGGCTCTATGAATTCAAATTTCTTTAATGCTTTCGTCAATTGCTTGATACAAGAAAATATAAATTGGAAAAATTCTGACAAAAACAGAGAAATTTTAACTTAACCAAAAATATACGCCACACATATTATCGCACACATATACAAACACGCACACATATACAAACATTCACACATACATTCTTATATGTGTTCGTCTTTTAGTTTTTGTTCCATTATACACATTAACAAATAAGCCAATTGAACAACTCTGTGTGGTTGTTCAATTTACTAGAAATAACAGCCAATCTCTCTCATACTATGCTGTTGTTAGTATTAAGGAAATATGAAAAATAGAATTAATATTGTTGATTTAGTTCGGCTCTATGAATATAATTTTTTAATACTTTCGGCGATTACTTGATACAAGAAAAAAAGAAATCGGAAAAATCCTGACCAAAACAGAGAGATTGTAACTTAACAAAAATATAGAAAGAGAAAGAAAATGTTGTATTCGAAAGCCAGAAGTTGTTTTTTTTAGCTGAGGTGTAATTTAAAAATTAAAACAAATTCAAAGTTTGAATTTCGGAGCATAAGACTTAACATGCTATGACCGAATTCTAATGGGTAGAAGACCTAAAACAAATGTGTGTGTGTGTGTGTGTGTGTGTGTGTGTGTGTGTGTGTGTGTGTGTGTGTGTGTGTGTGTGTGTATGTGTGCGATTGCGTGTGCTTGGGCCTGTAATAGCCAGGAGTCAATTTCAGCTGAAAAGAAGAAAGGAATTCAAATACCTATCAGCCGTTCCCTCTCACTCTCTCTCTCTCTCTTTCTCTCTCACATCCTCTCTCCCTTACTCGACACCCGCGTCGGCTGCAGTGTTGGAGGCGATTTGGGGACTGGGAGTCTATGCCATATATAGACGCATAATTCGCTCTCCGGATGATTGTCTCGATTGTTGGGCAAATGAAGTGGAGTGTCTTTGTGTCGGTCAATGAAGCGAGTCGTGTAAGAAATAGAAATCATCCAGAGAGATGAGAATTATGAAGCATTCCAGAATCATAATGGGCTGAAAGAAAGAACCGTTAAAAGGAATACAATTTGAAATGACTGACAACGATATTAGAAAGGGTAAAATTTGATATATCGCTTGAATTTAGCAACAGATACAGTCCAACAGCTGGTGTTGTAAGTATTACGATGAGCCTAAATGTGTATATTAAAACTTGTGGGGCGGACAGTGTTATAAGCTCTAAAAACGGGAAATTTTTGTGTACATATGTCCATTTGGATGTATGTATTTGTGTTGTATATTTCGTTATAAGAAAGTTTAGTGACAAGGACTGCAGAAAAAAAAAAAAACCTATACACGGACACTTTACATAAAAATGTTGTTGTTTGCAAGCAGATTCACTTCTGCACTTTTAAAGCTAAATTGTATCTTTCTTTCAACTTGAAGTTTCATTGCTCTAAGCGCTAATTAAATTCATAAAAGCTTCCGAGTATAAAACATTACCAAACGTATATAGAATTGAGAATGCAGTTACATAGATTATAATATTCACTAATACACTTTTTACTTGCTCCGGCCGATATGAATCAGTATCGTTATTTTTATACTCATTTATAGTTATTTTTGTTTATTTATTTTCTTATCTTCCCGTTGACGATATAAGCAAACAAGCGTGCTTTCTGCACCAATAGCCTTATATGTAAGTTACTCTCATTGTAAAATTTGTTCTAACAGATCACTGACGTTTAAGTGGGAATAAATGTTACCTCTCGGTACTAATACTGTCCCTGTCGCTAATACATATCTATTTATATGTACTATTTATATGTATCTATTTATATGTACTATTTATATGTATCTATTTATATGTACTATTTATATGTACTAATTTATTCATTTACATATCACAAATGGTCAAAAAATGGCATTTTTGATTACATGTTTGCAATGGAACAATATCTAGTTCATTGTAATTCTGACAAGGATTCAGATAACAAGATGTTTCGTGAAATTTGGGTGTGTAACGTTTCGCTACAAAGTATGTTATTGAGAGGAAAGATCGATTAGAGTTAAGCGATGATATATATTCTGACATGCCTATATATTCTGAGTATTCCAAACATACCTTAATGTAATCTTTGTATTGTCCTTTGTACACCCTGATGATTTTCCATACACGGTATTTAAGATGCAGAATTATATATTTATATATATATATATTGTAATTTTGCAACAACCTGAATCTGATTTAAATTCCAATGTAAGACATCTGGGCGAAATGTTTTGTACCATACTTCGGTCACCCCCCCGCCCCCCACACACACACACTCAAATAAAAGATGTGTGTGAAATTCAGTTGAAAGTAACAGTTCTGAAACCTGTCATATCTATCTATCTATCTATCTATCTATCTATCTATCTATCTATCTATCTATCTATCTATCTATCTATCTATCTATCTATCTATCTATCTATCTATCTCATTTGGAACCCTTGACAAGAGGAGATGCAGTTTTGTTTTTAAAACACCTACATCTACACCATGCAGGTCTCTCAAGTATTTTGGAAATATATCGAAGATCTGTGGTCCCTTGAAACCCAAGCTTTTGCAGTATCTGATCCTGTATTTTGATGGTGATACTGGGAACTTTGGCAATATGTAGAGGCTCTTTCTGTAACTTTCAATGCCACAGTTTGGTACAAGGACTTCCGGGATTTTCCAGATATATATCACTGCATATCTTTCTCGCCTTCATTCTAGGAAGAAGCATTTTAATTCTTTCAATCTCTCCCAGTAACTTATATGTTGCATTGAGACGATTTTCTTTGCGAAGCTTTGTTGGATTGTTTCGAGTTCCGCGACCATAGTTGGGAGCAGTAGTCCAAGCGACTGAAGACGTATGCCTTCGAAAAGACAATTATTGTCTCCTTTTCTCTTGTTTTGAAAGTTCGGAGGATCCATCCAGCTAGCCGTCTGTATTTACATTGGTAATATGCACCTGGAAAGATGCATCATTGCTCATGCCAATACCTAGGTCACACACTCATTTTGATTCAGGGATTGCAATTCATCCTGGGCCAGTGTATCCTGTCTGCATGTCGCTCAGCTTTGTGTGCTCGGAGGACAGGGCTTGGAATTTTCCGGCATTAAACTGCATGTTGTTGTCCTCAGCCCACCTGTATATTGCATCCAACTCCCGTTGCAGTATTTTGTATTGTCTGAGAGACTTTTGTGTCATCTGCATAGCTAGCAAGTGTGGCTATCTGAGCATCTGAAGGCATGTCTGAGAAGACCACTATGAATAGTAGTGACTCTAAGACAATTCTCTCTGTAACACCACTTATTGTTTGTATCTTCTTTGAGGTGGCTCCATTGGCGACCACTGCCTGACGTCTACCGTTTAGAAAGTCGTGCAGCCAATCCCCATGCTTTCCGACTATGTCAAGATCACGCTGTTTGTGACATATCATACCACGGTCAACTTTATCGTGGTCGAGATATATTACATCCACACTTGAATCATTTAGCAGCTGTTATAACACACAGCTGTAATATTACAAAACTGTGTCAGGCAGCTTCTACCTGGTAGAAATCCATGCCGAGTGTAAGTCAGCAAGTCATGTTCTTCAAAGAACGCGATTAGTTTCTGGTGGACTATTCGTTCGTGATCTTGCTGATGTGTGAGGTCAGAGGTATAGGCCTATAATATTTAATTTTTGCTCTGCCTTCTCTCTTATGGATAGGGCATAGTATCCCTTCCGTCCGTTTGTGTGGGAGCTTTTATATATACATATATATATATATATATATATATATATATATATGTGTGTGTGTGTGTGTGTGTGTGTGTGTGTGTGTGTGTGTGTGTGTGTGTGTGTGCGTGTGTACATATATACGTATACATAAACATATATACCTAGATATATATTGTACAGATCATACTCACCTCACATACATACACATATTTATTTGTGTACCAACGTTAAATAGATATCTGTGGCAACGTGTTTATGCATTCATAGAATATTAGTAAAGAATTCGGGAAACATTTTCCCTGTTCCATGTTAAACACAACTTTAAGTTCCGGACGTTCCGTATCATTGTCTTTTGCACACTTTTTAGAGTACATTCTCCCTTGAAGAGTTTCTTAAAATGTTCATCCCAAGATACTATGGTAAACAACAGTGTTAATACTCAGAACTCAGAACTCAGAACTCAGAACTTTCAATATATTTGCCATTTATTCTGTTAATTCACTTTTACTATGTTTCTTTGCAAATAGAATTTGCTTATAGAATTTCTTATAGACACAATAGATTTGTATTTTATTTTATGTAGTGGGAAAAGTGAAGTAGTAAATTATTATCTCTTTACAACTGTAGGTCATCACAAATCATTGAATTTTGTTGCATTTATGTTTTCTTCTAAATGTTAATGTTTCAAATTACCTAATTTCATTTTCGGCGTTATAAATTCATTAATCAGAAGGTTTTTTGTCACGTGATTTCTTTTACATTATTTAAAGTTTTTGAAGAGCAAACACATACGTACATACGCACGCACGCACGCACATATTCATAGATAGATAGATAGATAGATAGATAGATAGATAGATAGATAGATAGATAGATAGATAGATAGATACATACATACATACATACATACATAAATACATACATACATACATACATATACACCCACATATATATTCTACTTTAAAATATAATACAAAAAGAAAGCTATCTAAAATGTCAAGTATTACAAAGTTTGCACAAAGTATTGAGCTTATTGGCTGTACTTTACTGAGATTAGCGGGGAGAGGGAGATAACGATTTTCAGTTAGTTATATATGTATGCATATATTATGTATTTATGAAAGTATGTATGCATCTGTGAGTTTGTGTGTCAGTGTGTGTGTGTATTAGATGATTGATACAGAAGACAGAGTGTACTGGAAGCTTTATTAAGCACAACGATCGTTTCGGTTTACTTTTGCACTGCTCCCTGATGGGTGCAAGAGTCAACTGAAACGAATGTTATACTTAATAACGGTTTCGGTACACACTATCTTCCGCATCAATAATTTAAAATATACAAAACGTGCACCGAGGAATTCCCTACGCAGATCCTGCGACAAAGTTGCAGTACTGCGGACGCCCTCTGGTAGCCGTAACTGGTGAACGTGCTCTGCAGGCTCACTACTAGGGACATACCCAAAACAAGATTTGGATACTACACTTAAGTTTCCTATCTAAACTTTAATTTTAAATAACACACACATACACACACACCGATTTAACTTTACTTTTATTTATTTATTATCATTACCTCTAGCAGGAATGATTTATTGGGTCATACCATAAGTAATGCGGGTTTTTCAATTGCATGAACTAAAAGTCGGAGGGGACGGGATAAACTACTTGCATCAACTTGCTATAAAAACAGGTAGTAATTCTACCTTGTACTTATTTTTAATGCAAGTTTTGAAGAGTGCAGTTCGATTTTACAGTTATTTTTTCAAAGCTATAATAGTAATAACAAAGGAGCATATTTGGCATATTTTGCTTTGTGAGTTCTATAAAGGCAACAAAACAATGAAAAGTGCGAGGAATATTAATGCAGTATATGGGGATCCGACAAAAAGCGTAAGCCAGTGTCAATGGAGATTCCAGAAATTCCGAACCGGAAACTACAGCCTAGAAGACGAGCGTCATCCTGAAAGATCTGTAGAGCTCGACGAGGACGTTCTTCTAACCCCGGTGGAACAAAATCTCATCATAAATGTTCAGGAACTTGCGGAGAAGATTGGATTTGCTCATTCAACCATTCAGACACCTGCGTGCCATCGAAGAAGTCAGCAAATTAGGTCAATAGATTCGTCACAAACTTTCCGAGTCTAATCGCGCGCAGAGATAAGAGATCTTCTTCGCTGTCACGTCACATGAAACCAATCAATCTTTTTGGACCGAATCATGACGAGAAATAGGTTTTCTGTAAAAATGTCAATCGCTGAAGACAGGGAAAGGAGAAACACCGGCACCCAAGGCTAAAGGTCTTCACCCACGTAAGGTGTTGTTATTTGTTTGCTGCGATATGAAATGTTTAGTCCACGTTGAACTTTTAAACCCAAGCCAAATGACAGCAAAAGATATCAACTGCGTGCAGCTTGGGCGGCTTAAGTCAGCACTAGGAAATATGACCATATTTAGTTTCAAGATGAAAGGTGTTCTTCCATCAGGATAATGCTCGGCCAGATACAGCGAGGATGACATTCCAAAGGCTGGAGCAGTTTGAATGAGAAACGATACCCACCATATTCGTCGGACATTGCTCCATCTGATTATCATTTATTCCATAGTTTTCAAAGTCATTTTGACGGAAAAAATTCTGAATTCTGTAGAGGAGGTCTGAACAGTATTGGAGCTGTATTTATTGTCACGGACAAGGGAATATTGGAAGAGGGGGCTTGCAAAACTACCAGATGAATGGAAGTCCCTTGTAGAAAATGAAAGAGTATATTTTAGATTAAAAAAAAACTTTGTTTATCTTAATTTTGAAAAATAAAAGCATAAAAAAACCGCATTATTTATGGGATGATCCAATAGTTTCACTGGAATTTATACTAAGACAAGAATAATGGTAAAGTCTGATGAAAATGGTGCATATTTCCACTGTTCCACTCACCTATTGATATCTGTAAGTTTCATGTTAGCCGGTCTCTTTCTTTGCTTAAAAATTGGAGATTTTTGAAATTATCTGGACATGTAATAACATAGATAACTCTACCAATTATTATTGGTATAACATGTGAATTTATAATCAGTGTAGAGAATCTGAAGGTTCCAAACCAGTTTGTATCTTATCTCTTGTAGATAGGATACAAACTGGTTGTGCTTCTATGTAGCCAATACCCATTGTGCTTCTATGTAGCCAATACTCATTACATTCATCAGAGATTTTCTATTGCTCATATGTATACATAGAATACTTCCTTTTGTTTTGCAATCCAAGGCTAAGTATGACAAAGGCTCCCGTAGCTATCAAAGCTCATTTCACGTGTCGGAAGCATTTATATTCTATGACTACCCTCACTTCTTTTTCAATCATCATTCCACAGTGTATTATATTTGGAAATGGTGGATGAAAATGTTTATTTTCATTTTGTGTGTTTAGTTCTTCAAAGTCACTGATAAGTGTGCTTGAGATGACAGCAGAAAATTTTCATGAACTCTTTGCTCCTTAAATTTACATTGATTGATTGTGGTAAAAACAGAATTTAGAATCGACAGTATGAAAAGTGTTAAAAACAGCAACGAAGCCATTGATAGATAATTATATCCATCCTGCTAACAACAGATTGTTAAGCCAAAACCTCAAATCAATGACTACTCGCTTCAAACATTTTACATTACGTCTTTATCGTTAGTGACTCACGTATAAACGAATACAATATTTACTGATTGACAGTGACCTGTGTGTGATACACACTTATTCTAGATCTAGACGGATTATTATTGGATCTAATAGCAACTGAGACTGAATTGAGTCTCTGTGCTGCTAGTGATTAATTATTACACCTGCTTGATACTTCTTTCTCTAAAGCTGTAGAAGAGTTGGTTACACCCCTGCACCATACTGTATCGAAATATATATGAACTATAAAGTATTTTCGGGATTTATAATGATTGAAATATCTGAAATATAGTATCTCCGTATGGCTAGTGGAAATGATTCATAGGATGTAAGTAATTTCGTTAGGAAAATATCAAGACAACGTTGATAAAAAAAGAAGCAAATATATTTGCAAGTGGTTGTATGTCAGCTTGCCAGATCAGAAAATTCCTGAAGCTTATATAAAACAACAGTAACATTTTCTCTTAATTTTTCTTCACCTTTTTTTAAGGAATCTGAAATACTTGTTTAGAGAAGAAATGTTTAATTCGAATTTAAAAGCAGTTTAAAATAAAACAAACAAACATTTTTAAAAAAAATAAAAACGGAAGAAATTAAAAACAAACATTTAAATGTCTCAGCGCTCATTTACATGGTCTAAAAACGATATGAGAAAAACTTTAAAAGATAAAATTTAAAATAGAAAAGGAAACCATGTCCTTCGGGTTAAGTTTGTATTTAAACAAAACACTGATGTTCTCTGGGAAAACTGAATATTTATGTAGCATAATTTTGATGTTTGAAAACATTTCCCTCACTTGCGATTTCAAAATAGTGGTTTGATTAAAGTTGCCACTCTCAATTATAATTTCGGCTATATATTTCTCTCGAAGGATTAAAGTAATATATATATATATATATATATATATATATATATATATATTCATCTAACATTAAATAGTCATTAAAGAGAATTCCAAATACTCCAGGATACCAAAAATCATTCATGAAAGAAAAATGTTATCTAATTTGTTTTACGAATGAAGCTGAGGCTAATGTGCGGATATGTATGTAAGTAACTAGAGACGTATCTCTGTATAGTGTGAGTGAGTGAGAGAGCGAAAGAGAGAGAGAGAGAGAGAGAGAGAGAGAGAGAGAGAGAGAGACAGAGAGAGACAGAGACAGAGGAGAGTACCAATGCATACATGTGTTACTCTTGAACAAATGCGAAGACCACCTTATAAAAATATTGGTTGATTTGTTAACGCACGAAAAGGTATACATACATACACACATGCATACATACACACACAAAGACACTCACGCACACACACACACACACACACACACACACACACATATATATATATATATATATATATATATATATATATATGTGTGTGTGTGTGTGTGTGTGTGTACGTGTGTGTGTGTGTGTGTGTGTGTGTTTGTAGTTTGTATTGTATAAAGGATCGTGGGTAAGGCCAGAACAATGCGAATTAACGTAGACTTAACTTGTATTCAATATTTCGGGACTATGGTCCTCATTTTCAAGAAATTAACGACTGTTGCCGATGTGCACAGCACTCAACACCTGCTGCTCATGCATCTTCTTCTCCAGGTATGTTGATGACATCCTTATCATCACGTCCTCCAGGGATGAGGCCATTAACATACACCGGACCTTCAATAACACTGACAAACATGAAATTCGAGATTGAACATCGAAACGAATCCGGAACCCTCTCTCTATTCGACATTTAACTCAAGATCACAAAGGAAGGCTGCATATTTACCAAATTGTACAAAAAAGCCGCTAATAGAAAACTCCTCGTCCACTACTAATCAGCATTATCCATCTGAGACAAAGCCTCGTACGTGAGAAACGAGATTGCACGTATAAATAAGAATTGCAGCAACGTGGCCGACGAAGTCGTCAACACCAAACAGTTCCTCAGAGACCTAACGCTGAATGGTTACCCACCATCTTTAAATAAACAACGGCGCCTAAAGAACACCAGGGTCAATAAACCCCGGAAGAACCATCATACTCCCAAGTCCGGTACGTGCTTCCTCAAGCTACCATACTTTGACGACAGAACAACTGCAGCGATGCAACACGCAGTCCACGGGGAAGGAATCGGTATAAAGATAGTGCACCCCGACCCTTCACTGAGAAAAGCTCTATCCAGGAACAAAACCTCTCAGTACTCCAAGGAGTGCACACTATAGAACTACCCCATCAATGACCCTGAATTGTATCAGAGGCCCTATCTTGTCTACGAGATCATCTGTGGCAAATGTGACGCATCCTACATAATATGCACAAGAAGAGGACTGCATATACGCATTAAGGAACACATGCTGGCAGACACTTCTGTAAATAAATGTCTACGGAAATACCAGACCCGGGAATTCACAGTGCACATCACAGCAACACAACGGAACAGGGGCAACCTTAGAATCTCTGAGATAATCCTCATACACCAAAAGAAACCTAAGATCAACAACAGAAGAGAGTTACAGGAGGCTAACTGGTTGCTATAGCAGCACTTTTCCGCGCATGTCCACTCCAAACACTCTCACACATACGCACATCGGCAACATTCGTTAATTTCTTGAAAATGTGTTCATAAACCCGAAATATTGAATACAAGTTAAGTCTACATTAATTCATATATTTGTTTTCTTGTAATTTGCTTTGCATTTACTTCGCATTATTCTACAAAATGCTTCTTAGAAATTATTTCATTATAATATATATATATATATATATATATATATATATATATATATATATATATATATATATATATATATATATATATATATATATAGTAGTAACAGAGAAAGAGGAATTTCGATTATCTCCACGTAGTAAGTTGTAATATACATAAGAAATTTCAAAGAATGGAAAATACACACACTTTACATAGTTTTAATATAATTTTTAATGTATCGACCGGTTTCACTTTCGCTATTCATGATATTATGGTTTACTTATTTGAATATGTATTTTCTTAAGAAGAAATGTTGTCCATGTTGTGTGTAATGAGATTTACGAGTGAATGGCTTCGCAAGTAGAAGGATAAGAGGAGGTAACTGGTTATCGTTATTGTTGTTGTTGTTGTGGGCAAGGGAGATAACTGTTCAGATTTCGGTAAGGATAGGGGAATATATGTGTTCACACACACACTAAAAAAAAAGAGTGATGTAATCGTGAATTGAAATTATATATATATTCTTTTATTCTTTTACTCGTTTCAATCATTTCCCTGCGGCCATGGTGAATCACCCCTGTACTTATTCTTTGTAAGATTAGTACTTCTTTTGCCGAATCGCTAAGTTATCAAGAGGTGATGGTGGGAAAACTCAGACACAAGGACACACACTAACACACGCACATAAATATATACGTATATATGTATTTATGTATATATATATATCATATATCTGTACACTGTACACACACACACCTAATATATAAATATACATATCTATTCCTCTGTCTTTCTGTTTGTATATATTTATGCATATATATGTATATATATATATATATATATATATATATATATATACATACACACAGTATATATACACACATACACACAGTATATATATATATATATACTGTGTGTATGCGTGTGTGTGTTTGAGTGAACTAGTTTTTGTGAACTTCAAAGTGGTATCGCTATATTTCTATCGCTAACGCTTAAGTCAAGAAATTTGTCAATGTATTATCTAGTTCCTTTAAGAAACACATTCATTATATCGATGCACTCTAGGCAATTTTTATCTTTTGCACTACATACGTTACCTTATACAAATGCATTGAATAGGGTCGTGGAATGTACTCTTGAAAATTGAATGTGCTTTATGAATGAGAGTAATGCTAAATACGTCGTACGAAAGTAAAGTATATTTTGAAATAAGAAAACGTTCCAAATAAAACATTCGTGTTTATTGAATTCTTATATATCACTGTATTAACTATACGTACAATGAAAAGACAGCATTTAAATAGTCCCTTAAGTTAAATGTCTTTTATAATGTATATCTAAAATTTAACTTGTGCAAGTATGCTTTTGTTATGCAAGTCAAATGTCAGTTATGTTTTGTATGAACTCTTTCAGCTACACACTGAATACTTTGGCATTTTTCTTTATATAGTTTCATTAATAAGTGAGGCAGCAATTGACAATGCATGATGTACAGTGAGCTATACTAACATATATTTACCATGACTATGAAACGTGATAGTGAGAAGAAGATTGAACCACATAGAAACCTTTCAACTAAACTATAAAAAATCATTAATGTTCTACTATAAATGGTAAGTGATCATAAAACATAACATACTTATTTAAATGTGTGTGTTGGCACTCCGTTGCTGGTTCCAGTTAATCTGATCAACGGAACAGCCTGCTTGTGAAATTATCGTGCAAGTGGCTGAGCACTCCACAGACACGTGTACCTTTAACGTAGTTCTCGGGGATATTCAGCGTGACACAGTGTGACAAGGCTGACCCTTTGAATTACAGGCACAACAGAAACAGAAGGAAAGAGAGAGAAAGTTGTGGTGAAAGAGTACAGCAGGGTTCACCACCATCCCCTGCCGGAGCCTCGTGGAGCTTTAGGTGTTTTCGCTCAATAAACACTCACAACGTTCGGACTGGGATTCGAAACCGCGAGTCCGCTGCCCTAACCGCTGGGCCATTGCGCCTCTACACCTATTTAAATACACATCTTAAAATATACTTTCACTGAATTGGACATCATTTTATTAATGATGTAGTATTTATAAAAATTAGAGACGGCCAATTTCATAGAGGAAGTCAACTTTCAGGTGGATGAGCCATCGATTTTCACTCAGTCATCAGCATTGTGCTGTATCAAACAATAAATTCTTAACGTCGTTTGTTCAACACTTCCGGTTACATACATATATTGGGAGCTGATAAGTATAACTGATAAACGTATGTTTAGTTCTAATTATTGCATTGAAGTTCTACTATATCTTACACTTTCATGAGTAACCTAGAATCCCATTGGATCATGGATACTAGAATTATTCATAATAACTCAAGTAATATTGGAAGGCAGCAAGTTGATAGAATCGTTAGCACCCAAGGTAAAATACTTAGCTGCATGTCGTCCTTCTTTATGTTCTGAGTTCAAATTCCACGGAGGTCGACTTCACCTTTGTCTCTGTGAGCTCAATAACATAAGTCCCATTTGATCACTAAGGTCGATATAATCATCTTACTCCCTCCCACAAAATTTTGGCCTTGTGCTAAAACTTCAAACCGATATCTTATGGAATAATGTACAGGTGTGGCTGTGTGATACGAAGCTTGCTTCCCAACTACATAGTTCCGGATTTGGTCCCACTGCTTGTCACCTTGGTCAAGTGTCTTCTGCTATAGCTCCAGGCCGATCAAAGACTTATGAGAGGTTTTGGTAGATGGAAACTGAAAGAAGCTCGTCGTATAAATGTATGTGTGTGTATGTTTCTGCGTGCCTGTGTTTGTTCCCACCACCACCATCACCACTTGACAAACGGTGATGGTGTTTTATGTCCCCCGTAATTTAGCGGTTCGGCAAAAAAA
>NC_142934.1:54736667-54741667 GCF_046866305.1 Octopus bimaculoides | reverse complement strand
ATGCATATATATATATATATATATATATATATATATATATATATATATATATATATATATATATATATATATATATATATATATATATATATATATTTATATGCATATATATATAAATGTAGTGTATACATACACACACGCACATATATACATACATACATATATACACATACATATATACAAAAGCGGTACTACACACCTTCCTAGGTTTTGCGAAGTCTTTTCCCAAGTCACTCACCTCCATTTTTTTTATTACTGATCTATTTGTCGATCGATTTCGAGATCTATGATGGCTAGCCGAAAAGTTCAGAGACTGACTAAAATACTGGCAATCCACCTTATCGCTCACAAACTTCCTTCAATGGCATTGCAGCACTTGGATTCCATTATTATTAATTCTCTCAGCCTGTTATTAACAGTTATTAGCAACAGATATGATGTCATCACCGTGACACTGGTTCCCAGCCAAGTTGGGGAACAGGCGATAGATTGAAGCCAAATCAGAGGAATAGGGAGGATGATCAACTCTCACGTATAGTAGCCATTGAAACTAAGGACTTCTGAGCTGGAGCATTGACTTCATGATACAAAACCCGTTTCGTCAGTTTTCCTACGCGTTTGGATTCGATAGACTTTCATGATTACCTCAGCAAGTTGGTATTAAACTCTCTACAGGTGGTGCTGCCCTTTTGAATATAGTCAGTAAACACAAAGCATTTTGCATCCTTAAAATCTGAGGCCATAAACTCTCCTGCTGATGAAACGAGCTTGACCTTCTTTGTGGTAGGTGAAGAGGGTTGCTTCCATTGTATGGATTCTCTCTTCATCTCTGGCTCAAAGTGATCAATTCAATACTCATCCAGGGTTAGAAAACTTTCAAATGAACCTGCTGGATGTACCTCAAACAGTGTCAAATTTTCCTGTGAAGTTATCGACCTGGTGCGCTTTTGATCAGATGTTAGAAAACGTGGGCCTTAGGAGCAGGAACCTTCATCATACCAAGTCCATTCTACAGAATATTCTGAATTCTTTCACGGGAAATGCTAATAATATTGACTATTTGATTGATATATAATCACCTGTCATCCATCACTACAGGGTGAACACGATCAATACTTTCCTCGGTCGTGGTATTTGGAGGATGTTTAGTCCTTGCTTCATGTTCAAGATTCTGTTTCCTTCCTAAATTCAGCTGTTCAGTTTTACACTGTTGATAAAGCTGTAGCGTCATTCCTAGGTATGAACACGTAGGGGATCTTATGAAAACCTACCTAGACCAGCGTCTATGTAGGTTTTCATAACACATCTTAGGTCTCCAATTAAACTATGTGCTCGAAGCACTTGGTCTAATCAATTTGCAAAACAGGGCACCGGTACAATAGAAATCACAAGAAATACGTTGTTTTGCAGATTCCTTTGTTATATTGTGTATCAAGAAATAACTGTTTAACGAAAGTCATGCATCTAAAAATGAAATACATAATATGACATCAGCACACAACACTAACAAAAACATTTCTCTCAAAATTTCTGTGCAACCGATATTTCAGCAAATATTTTCTTAGTTTGTGACTGATAAAATAATTTTCTTCTGGATGCTTGTTGGAGGGACATTGTGCGCTCTACATCCAGATTTTCCTACCTCCTTCTATTTAATATCCGTACATAGTCGTAAGTGTCTTTTGCCGAATCTGTACAAGCACACTGGCTCTTTTGATTGTCACGATAAGTCATTCTCTTCCCCTCCTAATTTCGAAAATCTCGAGAAAGGTCATTGGCTTTCCGTCGTCTTCAAATCGCCATCTTTAATGTCGGTGAATTTTTAAAAATATTATCACAGAATTAGCAGTTTTATCATAAATATTATTTTGTTACATGGTAACAGACTCAAGATTTGAAGAAAATTGTATTTAAGATATTTAGTACTTTTGCAGATTATAGTGTGAGTTGTAACTAGTAGCTATGTAGACTGAACCAATAACATGAAACGAACATTTTAGCAGTACTCAGACATCCTATTGAATCGGCTAGTTGCAATCTTCCATTCTATTACGAAACAAACAAAAAAAATAATAAAAATAACACCAATAAGTAACATTTTGTAGAATCTAACCTTGACTTGATGTGGGAAAATGACAAAGGGGTGACAAGTAGATATGCTAATTCTTTTCTTTATTTAGAAGTGAATATTTCGTAGAACTATCTTTTAATACCGTTTCCAGTAAATTGTAAGTAAATGAAATGATGAATTTTTAAGCCTTGATTGTAAGTAGATAAGAAGATTTACCTCTGAATATGGCAAGTTTGTCGTAAAACACTGATATTTATTTTCAACCGCACGGGGTGAACAGAACCGCTGTATGCCAAGTCATATCAGTGATCAGAAATTATATGTCACCTCCAATTATCAAAAAGTATAAGTCACCTAACTAAATTTTAGACAATACTAATATAACTTCAATAACACCAATGCTGTGAGAGTTTATAATCGTTTCAATGGACGTTTCATCGTTTCATTGTGTTTGCCCCTCACCGCTCGACAACAGGTTTCGATTTGTTTACGTTATCACAACCTTAGAGGTTCAACAAAAAGAACTGACGAAAATAAAGAAATAAGAATAAATTGAAATATGTATGGTGGATGATTTGATTAACTAAACATTTACTGGTGTTTCAGAAAAGCCACAGCCCGATAAATGATATTAGCTATACCTCTTGAAGATGGTGATTATGTCTGCGTGTTTCCAGCGTTGAGGGATCAAGACATTTTTCCAACAGTAGAGGATAATTTGATGAAGACGCTGGACAAGAGCAGGACCACCATCTGATCCACGTGATTTCCTGGTTTTTTTTTTAAGTAGGAGAGAGCTGTACAGATTTCCACGAGGGAAGGTTCCGCGTTTAGCTCAGGGAGAGGAGGGAGTTGAAAGAGCTCATCAATCAGTGTGGTGTCTCTAGGATTTATCATGCACTCCAGGCAAAATACATCGCGGTATTTCATCCACTTTTACGTTCTGAGTTCAAATTCCGCTGCGGGCCAACTTTACATTTCATACTTCCGAGGTCGATAAATTAAGTACCAGTCAAGTATTGGTATCGATGTAATCGACGTTCTCCCTTCCCCCCAAATTTCAGGCCTTGTACCTGTTGTAGAAAGGATTATTTATGGCACTATTAGCTTTCAGATTCACCTTTCTCAAAAAGTATATATATATATATATATGACGTGGGTTAAGATTCAGTCACTGTATTATATTTTTCGCATCTTTTGCATTGTATTAGATTCTGAAAATTTGTAACGCGAAATATTACAATATACTTCAGTCAAAGTTAAACTGTTAATTTGTGTGGAAGTATATTAAAGTGGATATTTGCATTCATGCATGTTCATCAGCATATGCATGACTTTGTTTTTTTTATGTAAGAAGGATTTTACGTATACACAGACACATACGCACACACACGCGCACGTACATGCCTGCAGATATTTATATTTTTATGTATATATCATCTTATATATGTATGTGTGTGCGTGCGTGTGTGTGTGTATGTGAGCTGCGTCTATGCGTATGTGAATGTGTTTATTTATATATAGCACTGCTTGAATCTATCTATCTATCTGTCTGTCTGTCTGTCTGTTTGTCTATCTATCCATCTATCTTTCTATCCATTTACCTATTTGTCTCTCTCTCTCTCTCTCTCTCTCTGTCTCTCTCTCCCCATATATATATATATATATATATATATATATATATATATATATATATATATATATATATATATATATATATATGTATATATATATATATATATAGTGAGAATTTGCACAAAAAAAAAGACGAAGACGGGTGTGTAAACAACAAAGAGATGTATTAGTTTAACGCTCGGGAGGTGAGCGAAAAAACAAATGACGGAGACAGGTGTATGAACAACAAGCAGGTGTATTATTAGTTTGATACTCGGGAAAGTGAAACAGTCTCTTACATTTCAAACCTACGCTTTTCAACTGAAAGGAATAAGTGAAAATAAACAGAAAGAGAATAGAAAACTTGTGGATTTAGCGTCAATATTTGCAATTTCTGTATGTGTTGCGTTCCATTATTTAATAAATGAGAAAATGTGTGGTAAATAAACGTATGACATAACGTATACTGAGTGTAAAACCGGACGGATGACAAACACAGAAAGTCTCTAATTCTTCATCAGTTATCAACCAATTCCTAATATACAGTTTCGCACCTTTAAATATAAGACTGAGAGCGTCACAATTCGCGGCGCCCACGTAAAAAAAAAACAAAAAAAACAATTCTTTTTTGAGGAGAATTCAAGGCCGAGAGCTTTGTTTTCTTTTGTTCTGTTTGCTTTCAACCCTGAATTCTCCGCAAAGAGAATTTCTTTTGCGGGCGCCGCCAATTGGGAAGTTCTCAGTCTTACAAATAAAGGTGTGAAACTGTGTATTAACAATTGGGTAATAACTGAGGAAGAATTAAAGACCTTCTGTGTTTGTCTCCCGTCCGGTTTTACTCTCAGTATACGTTGTCGTATGTTTATTTACCATACATTTTTTTTTCATTTACTATGTAATGGAACGCAACACAGACCGAAATTTTATTAACAACTAAGTTTTTCTATATACACGTGTGACCCTCTCACTTGCATTCATTATTTTCCCTTTTCTTTCTCTCACCCTCTCACTTCTATTCTAGCCTTCCACTTTCTCCCTTTCTATTCCTAGCCTTTCTCCTTCCTCTTTTCTTCCTTCATCACTTCCCCTATTTGTCTCTGTATCTCCTTCCCTCTTTCTTACTGTCTTCCTCTTCTACCTGATGTTGTCACGTGACCCGTGACAACCTTCCCTTTCTCTTTCTTAAATTGGTGCCCAGCTGACCAGTCGCAAATTCTCTGTCTCTGCAGAATTTAGGACATTTTCTAAGCGTTATCCACTATTCTCGTCTTCTTAGTCGTAAGGCTATATTTTGCTCGACTGTTTGTCCACCGTC
>NC_142934.1:54696667-54734167 GCF_046866305.1 Octopus bimaculoides | reverse complement strand
TATTTTATATTGGTTCAGATTTACTTAAAGTTCGACTCAGAAAATAATATAATCATTTCCAATATAGCAATTAATTTCACGTTTGGTTACATCTGGATTATATTCAAATGTTCAGCGTGATAAAGTAGAATTTTAAGTTAACAAGACGTAAACTTCCTTTCATATTTGAAATAAAACCGTCGGCTCTCATTTTGTGAGAGTGAATGCCAAGAGTATTTGTTAGAATGTACCACATTGAAAGACTAGTATTGTTTATTCTTTTGACTTCTTAGATATTGATATCAACTGTGAAATAAAACAGAATTACATCTTTTCAATGAAAATAAGTTCACTGCTTGATAGCTTGATTGTGCAGCGTTAACAATATGGTAGTAATGGAAACACTGAGACGACCATAGTTATTCAGCGTGTCATATATCATCAAACTGCCAGTAATATTCTTTCGTTGATTCAGTATAATATATTCCTAATGATTTGAAATAGATAACATTTTATAATAAATGTGGACCATCATGACTGAAACTAGTGAAATAATTTTAAATTTATCTACAGTTTCCGATTGGGTTACTGATGAAAGATTCTCCATAAATTGTAGTGTACTACAGTGACACTGTGTTTGGGTCGTCAGATAATTTTTCCGTGAAGGTCCATTGTGTGTCCGCTGATATTCGGTTTGACTCTGGTAGTTTACGAGTCACTTAATACCGCGATGCATTCATAGATTCTTAAAAATACACACATAATTCATATATCTCATATTTATAAGTATTTATATTGCGCGATTTTCTCCCGAAATAACTTGACTGTTTTATATACATACATATATACATACATGCATACATACATACAAACTCGACTGCAGTCCTTATTGTCCAAAGAAGAAGAAGAGTGGCAAAGCCTAAATAAATAGTTGAGCTGTGCCTGTCAGTATCACCTAGAATCTGTAGCTCTAGTCTTTCCTCCATCAATGCAGTACTTAGTACTTTTAAAGTTAGTCACTTCGCTCAAATCAATTTCACTCTTTAGACTTGGAGGTCTGAACAGAACGGATCAGTGGGCTAAAGAGGAGGGGGTTACCAGCAGCCTGTAGGTTATAGAGCATAGAGCCTTCTAGGTGAATTGACATTATCCCCGGAGATGCCTGAACGGTGTCAAAGAGAGTACAAAAAATGCCTTACTTGATTTGGCTCCACTAGCCTTTCTTTTTTTCCCAAGGTTTTCACAAGTTAATAGGAGTATAAGCTGTAGATTTCTTCCTTAATATGCTAATTAATCAATTTTAACATAATAAACTGAAATCAGGAAAGCACCAACGTTTTAATGGAGAAAAGAAAACATACGTACTTAGTCACACATGTATATATATATATATATATATATATATATATATATATATATCAGAAACAAGTTAAAAATAATGGCCATTACGTAATTCCTTTATTTGAACAAATGTCGCTTACAGCTGTTTCCAGTAGTCATTATAAGTACATTAGAAATAGGTAGACTCAACTGGTTTATTGATCAGTTGAGGGAAATTGAAGATCCCCATCTCTCACACCTTCCCCACACAGAAGCCATTCCTCAAGTGCTCTGCTTCTTATATCTAGAAATGGATCTGACGAAAGTAGCATTAATTTTCTTAGGTCGTCCAATTTGCCTCAATTGCTCAATTGACCAATTGATTGAACCTATGAAAATAGCAGTAAGACAGATTTTTCAAATATATGAATTATATGTAATGAACATTATTATATGTAATGACCATTATTTAAAATTTTTCTTATATGTGTAAAAACTATTTTATGCGGAGCCCATCCACCAATGTACAATATAGAATTGTGATGAACCATAATCTGTGACCGTACCAAAAGATTACCTGGGTTTCTTCACTAATCTTAGTAATACTGTTAGCCTGGTGTGCCAACAGAGAGCATATGTAGTATTTTGCCCGGACTGATAATCCCTCACTATTTTTTCTCGCTCCCTTTGTCTCTCTCTCTTTCTCTCTCTCCCTTTCTCTCTCTCTCTTTCTCTCTCTCCCTTTCTCTCTTTTTTCTTTCTCTCTCTTCCTCTCTCTCTACATACATACATATACATACATATATACAGGAAAAGTAAGAAGAAAAAAAGCAAAAATGCACATTGAATATAAAAGAAAAATAAAGGCTTTTTAATAAAAAGTAGCGATAAATAAATACAATTAGATGAACTGAGGTAGAATTAAGATGAATTAAGTTCATTATTTTGTATTGTTAAAGAGATTCAAAGTCAAACCGGTATCGTCATTGTTGTGAACTGGATCTGAATGCGCACGAATTATCAAACGGTGTTGGGTCTACGAACCCCTGAGTAAAAAAAATGCGTAAGGGAGGTAAGTAGTTCTGGACGTGGTGCAATTAGGGTCGATATAATATTGTAATATGAATGGTGTAAGGGATGTATGGGTGTTAATGGCATTATTGGTGAGGTTAGTAGTGTTCTGTATTATGTTGTGTTCATGTTAAAGTTGTGGATGATATTCATTGATGAAAGTTGGTTCTTTATTCATTCTTTACTGTATTGAGGTGTTCTGTGAACATTGATAGAAGGGGAAAATTACAAAATAATGCTCAACAGTATCAATAGCAACATACAATTTACCATGGAACATAGCAATAAACAGCTCCCTTAAAATAGTCAATAGCCACATCGAAATAGCTATCGTCTATAAACCCACAGATTCAAAACAATACCTATTATTCAACTCATGTCAGACCAAACACATAAAAATTAATATACCTTATAATCTAGCGAAAAGAATCTGTACCATAGTTTCGGACACCAATACTCGTGAACGAAGACGCCTTGAACTCAGATCAAGAGACATTACCCAACATCATTAATAAATGATGTGATTAAACGAGGAAAGAAAATAGACATACGAACATTAAGGTAATTCAACCGAAATATTACACCAGACTTAAAAATACTCCCATACATCTCCACACATGACCCTAGTTACAACGAAGCCTTCAACATTATCATCCAAAATCTACCCATTCTCACAGGAGATAAAACAATGAACAAAATTTTAGGCACACAAAAAATTTTCAAGAGTAAAATGCAAGCGAAATCATTGAAAAAATTATTAAACAACGCAAGACTCTATCCATTAACAACGGAACCAAAAGTGAAAAAATGCGGTCGGCCTAACTGTGGCATATGCCCCCACCTTTTGAGAGGGTACAGAGTTCCACTTTAAACAAGGTGAAATGTTTAACATTAAATCAAATATCACCTGTACCTCGGAAAACCTAATCTATGCCATTACCTGTTTAGTGTGCGGTAATCAATATATTGGCGAAACAGGAATATCACTCAGTCGAAGAACCACTCCTTCGAAGAACAAATCTGCAACCCACAATACAGACAGATACAGGTCAGTGAACACATAGAAAGGTGTGCTAGGAACCTTAATCCTAATTTCTTAATTTTCCCCTTCTATCAATGTTCACAGAACACCTCAGTACAGCAAAGAATGTATAAAGAACCAACGTTCATCAATAAATATCATCTACAACTTAACATGAAAACAATATAATACAGAACGCTACTAACATTATCAATAATGCCACTAACACCCATACATCCCTTAGACCATTCATATTACATTATTATATCGACCCTAATTATACCACGTCCAGAACTACTTACCTCCCTTACACAATCTTTTTATTCAATCTTTTTACCCGATACCAGTGAACAGCAATGACGATACCGGTTTCACTTTGAATCTCTTTACCAATTCAAAATAATGAATTTAATTCCTCGTAATTCTACCTCAGTTCATCTAATTGTATTTATTTATCAGTACTTTTTATTAAAAAGCCTTTAGTTTTTGATATTCAATGTGCATTTTCGCTTTTTTTCTTCTTACTTTCCCCATATCTTTTCACGTGTGGTTTCTATTTTCTTTTTGAAACATATTTCTATTATATATATATATATATATATATATATATATATATATATATATATATATATATATATATATATATGTGTGTGTGTGTGTGTGTGTGTGTGTGTGTGTGTGTGTGTGTGTGTGTGTGTGTGTGTGTGTGTGTGTGTGTGTGTGTGTGTGTGTGTGAGTGTGTGTGTGTGTGTGAGTGTGTGTGTGTGTGTGTGTGGATGTTTGTGTCTGTATATATGTATATATATATACAAGGTAATACTTTCATGCCCATATTAATAGACTCAATACATTTAGCAGTTCACATTTAGGAGAGAACCACGAAATTTCCTTAAAGGTTATTAGAATGTTCTAATGGGTAGATGAAAGGAGAATGTTGCGCCATTGTTTTCGGTGGTATAACTAATTTTCTGATTACCATCAGAAGCTTCTGAATGTAACGACAGTTTGGGAAATACTACATCTAGCTTTTTGAATTGTATGGTAATTTATATCGATTTTAATGTGTTTTATGTTTTGTAGCTTGTAGTGGTTCTGAGCTACACAAATATCGTGGTTTTATTCTTGCACTCATAAAGTTTGCTTCTTCGAAGTATCGTACATTTCATGTTGAGGTTAGTAACATATTCTTTTTAATTTCCAAGTACAGTATCACAAATATGGAGAATTTATGAACACTAATCTGTAATGGAAGTTGTTTAATTTGTGAACTTGTATACGTCGAACAATATATTGAGAAATTGAAATTAAATCTAGACTATAAGATAAGTAATCTATACTACAAGATAAGTAAATAAACCTCAACTCTAAAGAATGTTTGCTTTTTTATTGACGTAAAGTATGCAACACTTGAAAGCAATAATTCTTAAATCAATATGTAGAGGGCATGGACAAGTACATAAAATATAGAAATGAAACGAAGAAAAACGAAATGATATCGAATAAAATGTGATAAGTGCAAGCAATTTGGTGAAAAGTTTCAAGTACAGAAGATGATATTATATCATCGATAACGCGGAGTAAGTTAAATAAAATGTTTATTCTCAGAGTATATATATGAGAAGATGGAATAAGCCCTTAGTATATCAAAGAAGGACTTTGCATGACAGGAAAATAAGAGAATACACGCAGCATGCACACATATAATCGGGCTAGTTC
Source organism: Octopus bimaculoides (assembly GCF_046866305.1). Lineage (NCBI taxonomy): Eukaryota > Metazoa > Mollusca > Cephalopoda > Octopoda > Octopodidae > Octopus > Octopus bimaculoides. The sequence continues at coordinate 54,729,060 of NC_142934.1, read as the reverse complement.
TCCATGGGCTGTGGACTGTGGGCCCGAAGATTTGGGAAAGTTCTGAAGGAGACAAAACTCAAACATTAAAATCGTTGAAAAGCTAGGGAACTCCATCAGATTACAGTTATATAGGACGTACCCCTTTGAGAATACCAAATGCATCAATGAAAATTACATGGTACGTAAGATTAACCCTGGCATTAACTGTAGAACTAGATGTGTAGTCTACAGCATAAAGTGCATAGAGGGTGCTTGTAAAGACAAGAACATGACAGACATTGGTATAAAATCTAGGAGCGTTGCTGAGAGGGTAAATGAACATCTGAGACAGTATGACGACAAAAAAAAAAAAAAAACAGTCCTCCATACTCTACCAATATGCCCAAGACCAACTTGGAGGAATACTGGGTCGACTTAACATCCGCATTTTATCTAAGCACTTGACATCCGCATTTTATACAAGCAACACTCGGACAAATACTGGAGTACATCCTCATAAATGAAACATCATCTCTACAAAATAGAAGGTGGTGATAGCCCAATACTCACAGTTTGTACATACAACGGTAGATTTGTTAGACAGGCACACGGGTAATACATGTGTAATACGGACAGACAAGCACACACATATAGATACACAACAGGAAACGGAAACACATGATAATATACATACACGCACACTCCCCACACACAAAAGGACGCATGTGGAGACACACATCCATACATAACAGCTGCGTGTACATAGTCACTCAAACTCATCCACATAGACACACTCAAACACGCACACACAGATACACATACACACATATAAACACACAAACATACACACACAAATACATGAATATACAGAATACCTACATACAAATGTAAACACACACACATATACATATATACGCATGCACACACACATACATAATACAAACAAACATACATACATACATACATACATACATATGTGCATACACATGTACAATGACGCATACACCTGCAGAGTCAACAACTTTTGTAGAGGTTGCAAGAAGCGACGAAAATTTTAGAATAGCATAGTGGAAATTGAACCAATAATTGTGTTCAGTAATAAGGCATTAAAACAGAATGACTTGCCCCCAACATAACAAAATATGCTTTAACACACGAATTCACATAAAGAATCTTGGAGACCAAATACTAAAACGAAATGTATATATTGCATATATATTTAATCGTGTGAAATACCTAGGCAATTACATACTCGAGCATATATACGCTCACAAGATCGCACACATGAACACACAAAGACACAAACACTCGTACACATGTATGTATCTATATATATACACACTTACGTACACAGACACACACACACACACACACACACACACATGTACATACAATTTGTGTACATTGTGGTAGTCATGCACCAGCATTAAAAACATGAGAGAGATTTCTGATCATGTAGTCAGTAAAACATGAATGTATGAGTTTATGTCTTGGAATCCTCTAAGTTCTTTGGTTTATATGTACAATCTCATACACTCCTATATGTGTTTATGAGTGCGTATATATATATATATATATATATATATATATATATATATATATATATATATATATACCTATACATAAGTTCATATGTACACACACACACACACACACACACACACACACACACACACACACACACACATATATATATATATATATATATATATATATATATATATATATATATATATATATATATATATATATATATACATATATATATATGTATATATACATAGAGAGAGAGAGAGAATGAAAAAGAGAGTGAGAGAGAGAGATACGCAATCATCACAAGCGTGTATTAAAAAATCCTCCTTTCTTTGTAAAGCAGGAGACTCGTCCATAAAAATCAAATCAGTTGTCACGGATGAATTATGAAGAATAAGATATACAGAAGACGTGTAGTATAGAATGAGAGGAGTCTATAGATATAAAGGGCGAGATAAGTGGATAGATAGATAGATAGATAGATAGATAGATAGATAGATAGATAGATAGATAGATAGATAGATAGATAGATAGATAGATAGTGAGAGAGAGTGAGGAAAAGAGAAAGAAAGAATGAAAAAATAAATAAAGGAATAAATAAATAAAGAAAGAAAGAAGGCGAGGCGAAGTGAGTGGGTATGCGATAGATGAAAGACTCTATGTGAGGAAAAATGTGCAACGTTAATATGAGCGATACTCTATACAATGGAAAATTATCGCCACATTTTGCAAGAAAAGACCTGTTTCGATTGTTAAGATTTATTTGTATATGGAAAATAGACGCATATGCGAAGAATATGTATATATGAAAGGGTACACAATCATTTACAGACACACACACACAAACTCACATACACTCACAAACTCACGCACACACACTTACAAGCACACTCATATATACACGACTCTAAATATATACCCTATACATAACATGTAAACAACTTTTACACGCCTACACCCTAAATACTCTATGTATTGTAAAACAGTATTCTATACATATGCCGATACAGAAACAATGCATAGCTGAATCTGCACACACATACATTCATGCACACAAGTGTGCATACATATACATACACACATGCGCATGTGTGTGCGCGTGTGCGTGTATATACCAATGCTTGTATTTATGTGCAGTTCCTTGTAACTGGCACTTGTATTCACAGCATTATATTGTTTCGTTTGCAGTACGATGGTAAGATGTGTGTGGTGCGTGCGTGTGTGTGTGTGTGTGTATACATATATTATACATATACATACATGCATATATTTATATATACATATGTATGCACATTGATATATATATGCGTAAATATATGTATGTATAGGCATATATAACACTTTTCTTATTTTATATACTGTTCCGGAAATTAAACCTAGGAAAGTAAAGAGGTTGTACAGTTGTTTATGAATCAGATTTGGATACATATTTCCAGAATGTAATAGCTGATAGCACTGTTTATATTGTTAATTTTATTTTTTATTTAGTGCGGACATATGTGTGCAGCAATAGAGCATATGCTTTTACTCATTTTGTCCTTGAACTATTGAATTGAATACATTCTACCTGTCGCTTAGTGACATCATCGAAAAGTGAACATTTCTGCAACAGAATCAATATAAAATTGGTATATTGATGTATTGTCACCAAATTCTGGTAAAATTGTGAAAACATTTTCTATAGAAATAGTTTTATAACGCTATATAGTTTACTTGAAAGTGTTTTCTGTAGAAATGTATGAGTAATTCTTATTTCCGTCCTGTTCCTCTTGACATGCAATATATGCTCTAAACGACATGCATTCATAGATCCTATGTAATATCTATACCTTCATACTATTCGTAAACCTATTTTAAATTTTCTGCCTTTTGGGATTTCTATACACTTATTGCTGAATTTATAACAATTTAGGGACAAGGCCAGTAGTTTTGAAGGGAAATGTTTAGTATATCTTAAGGTATCTCAAATATTTTTACCTATGGACCACGTTGGTACCTATTTTACTCGGGTGGACACTCCTAGCAATTTGATGTTAAAAAATCCTATTCTATTTTTTTTTATAATTAAATATTAGGAATTGTATAAATATCATTAAAACATTTATAAAACATTTATAAACATTTATAAAAAATATAAACAATTTATTAGAGATAACTTTTTACAACAAAATTTTGATATGAACTCCGGTGTATACTATCGAGCCCAGTTCTCGACTGGTTCTTTAGATATCAACACCCAAAAGATGAAAATCAAATCTGGCGGTGGAGAAATTATAACTCAGAGCATAAAGAACCGAAAAACATACCGCAATACTTTCTTTCAATACTCTAATAAATTGGCCAATAGGCAACTTTTATTATAAGTTAAATATTGGACGGTATGTACTGAAGAAGCAACGATCTATCCCGTTGCTGGACGTTATGGTAACATATAGTATTATATTGTAAATCAATGGTTCTCAACCAGGATCCACATGAGCTCTGAGGGTCCATATAAAATGTTGGGGGGTCTACACAACAAAATAGTAAATCGTGGATCTACTATATAATTCTAAGTGTCCTTGAAAAAGTTTTGCTTTAGATGAATTGGAATGTATTGCAAGACACAACTAGGTTTATTTCTCTAACATTTTATATATGTTGGGTCATCTCATAAAGAATGCAGTCTTTTTATATTACTTTCATTTTTCAAAATTACTATAGACAAAGTTCTTTTTAATCTAAAATATACTGTCCTTCATTTTCTACAATGCTCTTCCATCTATCTGGTAAACTTGCAAGGCCCTTCTTACAAGTTCACTTGTCCGTGACGAAAAATACTCCTCCAGTATTGTTCTGACCTCGTGTACAGAATTCATAATTTTCCGTCCAAATGGTTTAAAGACTGCGGAATAAATGATAATCAGATGAGGTAATGTCAGGCGAATAAGGTGAGTGGGGCATCCTTTCGCAGCCTTTGGAGTGTTATCCTCACAATATGTGGCCGAGCATTATCCTGTTGGAAGAATACCTTTCGACTTGAAACCAAAGATGATCATTTTACATCTAGCACAAACTTAAGCCGCTCAAGCTGCACGCAGTAGATATCCTTTGTTATTGTTTGATTTGGGTTTAAAAGTTCAAAGTCAACTAAACCGTTCATGTCCCGCCAAACAGATAACAACACCTTACGTGTGTAAAAGCTTTCTTTAGCCTAAGGTGCCAGTGTTTCTCCTTTCGCTACCCACTGACTTCGGCGCTTGACATTTTTATAGAGAACCCATTTCTCGTCACCTGTCACTAATCGGTCCAAAAATAGTTCATTCGGTTCATGAAACGTGACAGCAAAGACGAGCATACATTCACTCGGTGAGTGCGATTAGACTCGTAAAGTTTGTGACGAACTCATTAACCTAATATGTTGCTTTTCCGATGGCACACAGTTGTCGATGAATGGTTGAATGACCGTATCCAAGCTACTCTATCAGTTCCTCAATATTTACGACGGGATTTTGTTCCACCAGGGTTTGCAGGACGTTCTCGTCTAGCTCTATAGCTCCTCTAGAACGAGTTCGTCTTTAAGCTGTAATTTCTGCCTCGGAATTTCCGGAACAGCCGTTGACACTGGCCTACGCATATTGTCCGATCCTGATATACTGCACTAATATTCCTCGCGCTTTTCGTTGCGTTGTTGCCTTTATTGAACTCATAAGGCAACTGTCACTTCAATTATAGCATTGCAAAAATAACTGTTAAATTCGAACTTCACTCTTCGATACATGCACTACGAATAAATACCAGGTAAAATTTTATAGCAAGTTCATGCAAATAAATTACTCCATCCCCATCCAACTTTTAGTTCATGCAATTGAAAAGACTGCATTATTTATAGGATTATATGTATATATATGCGTATTTGTACGTGAGTGTGTGTGTACACACGCACTCACGTACACACACACTCCCGTATTAGGTATCATTAAGGTTATCAATAACTTTCACTGATCAACTGGTTATAGGCAAAATATGATAAATTCAATGAGTACTCACTATATTACTCCTATTGAAATGACTAATTAATGCTAACGGCGTAACCAGAACGGGAGATAATATGGTTCCATCCACCATTCCCTCTTAATATTCAGGATAGGTTACGAATCATATTTCATTATCTTTTTGTCGCTGTAGAGAGCTACTTCCCTTTTTATAGCAAATAGAGGAATCTCTGTGATCCCTACTGTGTCAAACTGTCATATTTCCATACTGCTAACGCTAGATATATAATATGTTATAAATAAAGACTGACGGAATAAAGTACGTAGCGTTATGGAAGGTGACACCAGTTCATAACATCTTGAGCCTAGAGACATATCAGAATCCCACTCCCAGCGAATCCTAGTTAACTCCTTGGGTCGACTAACAATTCTCATTTAAATACCGTGTCATCTCGAATTATGCTCAGCGTAAAGGAAAATTTTTAAGAACCCCCATCTTAATAGGAATAAAAACAATAAAGACATACGTAATATTAATTTCATATTTTGGCACAAGGCAGGCACTTTTGGGGAGGGGCTAAGTCGACCACATCGACCTCAGTGTTCAACTGGCACTTGATTTTTTAACCCCGAAGGGATAAAAGGCAAAGTCGACAAGGCGGTATTTAACAACATAGGTAATAATATTAACTGTAAAAATGATAATTTTGTCAACTCTAAGATGAATAATGGTAATAATGTAACTAGTAACAGCATTAGTAATACTGAACACTATAGATTGAAAATTTTCCAAAGAAATCTACAACAGGTTTCCCTCTATGTATCCTTTAGATAGTTGTCTAACAACATTGTCTACAAATGCGAGGTTAATATACAGTTCTATATTTAAAAGATGAGGAATTATGTACATTATTTACATTATTTACATTCGACGGATATTTGTCTACATCTTGTTTGTTGTTAATAACAAACAACAAACAAGACGAGGACAAATATCCGTCGAATGTAAATAATGTAAATAGTGAGGTTAATATAATCTAAATTCATTTACATTGGTGCTTCGTGCAGCAAATCTAAATTCTGACTTTTACCAAACGTTTAGATCCGAACGTACGGCTGGCAGCACATCTCTTTTTAAGAAAATTTGTGCTTTAAAATGGGACATGATAGAATACTCAACTGAATGTCAAATCGTTCGACATGCAGCTTCGGTTCGAAAAATAAATGCTCATTATATATTGTCGAAATTACGGCAATCATGGGTTGTATAGTGAGCGTCATGAATAAATTTGATGTAAAGGTTATGAGACGCAATCATATATTACGTTGCACTTGTCTCAGTTACGAAACTTGAGTCTTATTTAGACATTAATATTAGTTATCAATGCCTAAATAGGATTTCTATCTTTCGTTCGCTTCTAAGAACATATACATACGTGTATGTTCTTGTTTATTATCAATTATTTTACTAAGTTATATATATCGCCATATGATTTAACCATTTTTTACCTCTTACTAGAACGAGGTGGATAAAACTTATGTCTTTAGTTTCTAATATTCGTTCTCCTCTAAAGTGGCTAGCTGGCAGAAACGTTAGCATACCAATTCTTAGCGCTATTTCTTCTGTCTTTAAGTTCTGAGCTCAAATTCCGCCGGGGTCATTACATTAAGTACCAGTTGCGTACTGGGGCCTTGTGCCTAGAGTAGAAAAGAAAATAACAACTAACATTTGTTGTCATTAAAAGCATGCGGAACACATGCTCCATACTTCTCAACCTTCGCCATCAAGTGAAGATGCTTCTTTATAGCAGTGTGGGAGCATTCCATTTTTTATGCCAGTTCCCTTGTCGTTTGACGAGTATTTTCGTGCAAAAGTTGGTTTAATCGCTTGTCATCGAATTCAACTGGATGGCCAGAACGAGGCGCGTCTTTGAGGTCAAAATTTCCATATTTGAACTTGTCATACCAATCGCGAGCAGTTCTTTCAGCTATGACACCCTCTCCATGCACAGCACAAATGTCGTGAGCAGCTTTTGCGGCCTTGGAACCTTGAGTAAAACCAAAATGGAGGTGTCGAAAATGCTCGCTTTTCTTAACTTGACATTCCATTTTTATGATCTGAAAATAAACAAAAATCAACTAAAATTAACAAGAAAAAAAAAAAAAAGATTCCTAACTGATTCAAAAATCGAATTCCCGAAAAAAATAGATTCCAAAATTTTAAAAAGCGGCGGGAACTTAGTTGCCAACCCAATACATATTTTAATTAGCTATCATTTTATTGTATTTTTTATTATCTTTAATATCTACTTTTCTTTATTTGTATACATATGTTTATAAGACAATAATAGATTTTTACGAAGCGTATGTTTCATATCTGTCTTTTTTATCATTTTAATTCTGCTTTTGCGTTTAACGGTTTTTGATATGATAATTTGATACCTTGTATTCCTTCCCCTCGTTTTAATTCAATTCTTTGTTACGTTCCACGACTTCTGATATTATAAGTTGGCTGCTTGAATCAGCTAACATTTTAATTTGCACTTGCACATTTTGCTATTCACCCTAATTTATCTTTAATTGTTAATTGTGCTCTTTTCGACTTTTCAAATTTATATTTTCTGTTACGTAATTTGACTTCCATTTCGAGCATGATTTATCTTCGTTTTACTTATAGATTACGTCCTCTATATCCGTTTTCAAAATTTATTGCACACTCATACGTATATATGTACAGATTTAAATGTGTGTGTGTGTGTGTGTGTGTGCGTGTGTGTCTGTATGCGCATGTGTCTGAGTGTTTATAGTTATATATATACTCATATATATAAGTATGCATATATATGTGTGAAAATATAAATATATGTGTGTGTGCCTTTGAGTATATATGTATGTATGTGTATTCCTTTATTTGTTTACTTGTTTCAGTGATCCGACTGCAATCACGTTGGAGCACCGCCTTAAAGGGTTTCAGAAATAGAAATAGACCCTAAAACTAATTCATTGTTAGTTTAGTACTTATTCTATCAGTGTATTACGCCGAACCGCTTAGTTACGGGGACGTAAACACACCAACATCGACTGTCAAGAGATGGAGGGGGGACAAAATAGGACACCAAGACACATACAAACACACATAAATATATACATACACACACACACACGCGCGCGCGCGCACACACACACACACACACACACACACATATATATATATATATACTGAAATGTACGACAAGCTCCTTTTCAGTTTCCATCTACCAAATCCGCTTACAAGAATTTGGTCGGCCCGAGGCTATATTAGAACACTCTTGCTCAAGGTACTATGCAGTGGGACGGATCCCGGAAAATAACAAGTCATTCCATAAGTTCTGTCCGATTTTACCTTTTTTAAAATTGAATGAAATTTAATAGTATTTTAGAATATCTAATGGAATTCAAAATTATTTTTATGCCTTTGTGTACATTTAAAAATAAGTAAATAAAATTTTACAGAATAAAAGAATTAAAATTTCTTTAATTAAAACACTTTCTGACATAGACGTACCCAAAGAGCATTTACGGCACATAATGCTTTATGAGTATAAAAAAGGAAACTCTGCAGCCGAAGCGACTCAAAACATACACTCAGTTATGGGAAAGAATGCTAGAATGAAAGAACTTGGAGAAGATGGCTTGCAAAATTTCAGAAGTGGTGAATTCAATCTTGAAGATGAAGATCGAACAGAATGTCCAGTTGAGTTTTATGTTAAGCTCCTTGAGGCATTACTTGAAGTAAATTCTGCATTATCAGTTGAAGAATTGGCAAAAAAGCTTAGTTCCAACCATCGTCATCTTCAACAACTTGGAAAAGATCCTAAATTTGGAAAATGTGTGCCTCATGAATTGTCCGGAAGCAACCGCAAATCCCGAGTTGACATCTGCACTTCTCTCCATTCCCGCGAACCCATTTCACCCATTATGGACAGACATGTGACTGGTGACGAACAATGGATCTTCTATGGAAATGTTAAATGTCGTAAACAGTGGCTTTGTAAAAGGGAAAAAGCTCAACCACATCCCAGAAGGGAGCTTCATGGGAAAAAGGTTCGTCACTCTATCTGGTGGAATTGCAAAGGAGTAAATCACTTTGGATTGTTACCACGTAATGCAACAATCAATGCTCAAGTCTACTGTCAGCAATTTGAGTGTTTGAACCAAGGTTTTCAGAAAAAGAGACTCGCTTTAGTGAATCGAAAAGGAGTGATGTTTCATCAGGAAAATGGGCGACCTCACACTGCAAAGATCATATCACAGAAGATCGAAGAAATTGGTTGGGAAAAAATTCCTCATCCACCTTATTCTCCCAACCTTGCTCCTTCAGACTACCATTTGTTTCGTAGTTTACAGAAACATTTGTGGGACTTAACTTTCGCAAGCCAGGAGGAGCTCAAGACTGACATTTCAGAGTTCTTCGCTTTGAAACCAAACGAGTTTTACATTGATGGGATTAAAAAGTTTGTAAATAGATGGAAGGAAGTCATAGATAATCAGGGAAAGTTCATTGATGATTAAATTTCATTTAAATATAATTTGATCACTTGTTTTCTTTATTCAAATTTTGAACAGAACTTGTGGGTAACCTGATTTATATATATATATATATATATATATATATATATAATCCTCACCTTCTTTTTCAATTTTTATTTTACCTTATTTCTGTTACTACTATTACTGACTTTTGATGCGTTTAACGGAATAGAGACCTGAAGGTCATTCCAACTCCAACAGATGCCGTACCAGACATTATGTAGATAAGGCCTTGGAATTTCTGAGATATTACTCCATTCTGTGTTTGAGGTGCACTCTATGAAGAAAGCACCCGATTGGCTCGACTTAAAAAAATGTTCTCCAAACCCAATAAGTATAATATATGATATTCTTCTCTCTACATTGTGAAACAAGTTTTCATAACTGCAAATTCCCACATGAAGGAAAATTATTTTAAAATGCAAGATATGGATTTTTTTCCACTTTAGAAACGTATGAAGCGCTTAACTGCATAAACTGTTCTTTTCTTTCCTGTACTTTTCCTTCATACATACAAAAATACAGACAAACATACGTACGTACTAATGTATGTATGCATGTACGTATGTATGTATTTATATATGTATTCATGTCTCTCTCTTATATATATATATAAAGGGAGAGAGAGAGACATGCATACATACATACATACAAACATACATACATACATACATACACACACACACGCACACACACACACACACACACACACACACACACATATAACATTAGCTGAAATCACTGTTATGTGGTAGCAGGGTGTGCAAGAAATAGCAGCCAAATCTTTTCTTTTCTGGGAAAAAGAGCCGTTTACACGTAATTTCGATGTCACATTCGTAGGAAGCATGCGAAATAACCTGGTAAGAAAAACAACAACATGAAACAAAACTCAATTGCTGGGAAACTCAGTCTTTCCAGGTACCTTGAATTATTGGTGATCCAACGGGCCATGAGTATTCTAGTGTGTGTGTGTATGTGTGTGTGTGTATATATATATCTATCTATATATGTATATATACATGTTTGTGTATATGTGTATGTGTGTGTGTGTATAGCAGAATCACCATCCCACTAGATCTACGCATTCAATGCAGTTTTCCAACGCTCCTCCAGCAACAGTACATCTTGATAAACTCAGTGGCAAAACCTAACTTCAGGCCACGGCAAACAGAGAGGATGCTCTTGAAGCAAAGAGATAATATTTACATATTACTTACGGCGATAATATTTACATATCGATTAAGAAAACAGCTAGATCTCATAATCAAGTACCTACACGCCTGGATAACTACGTTGGGTAGAAGTATGTACATATACGTATACACTTATATACATACGCACACACATATGCACACCGGAATTCAAGCAATAACTGCAGAACAATACTTGGGGTCGATTCAAACATCTATGTAAAGCTTCTGGTTGAGAGAGTTGTACCTGGAAGGGTACATGTGTACCAGTAGAATTCGGCCCCTTGCCATACTTCTGGATAGACTTCGATGAAACTCAAGTACAATTTCTACGGCTTCAACAGCCCCAATTTCTGGCCTCCTTCTCCATCGATTGTAACCCCATGGATTACTATATGTTGGATGCAGTTGCGAATGATACCATCCGCTCTGACTGCAAAACCAAGACTGAACTGCTGGCCAAGGTGAAGGATGTGTTCGAAGATCTTCTCAAGGAACAGCAAGAAAAGCATGCACAAGGTTTGCAGTTATGTTGAAGCCGAGGCGAAAGCTGAGGGCAGATACTTTGATTATGCTGTTACCCCCAGAACAATTGCCTAATTGTCATTTCATGCTTTTCTAAAATACTTTTAATTTTAGATGAGATATTGTAATTTTTTTTAATGTAAACTGTCAAATTTAGCTCTAACACCCAGAGTATATATACATACGTACATACTAATATATATTTGTGGTTAACTGAATGGTTTTAAAGCAAGTTTAAGAATAACAACTGACTACTTAGTGATTGCTGACTTAATACTGAAATGCTGTGAAACTTATCGCAAAATTCGTGCTGACTGCGAGCAAGAATGTAATATAAATTACAGTCTTCAGTTGTTCTATCTTCAAATCATAACGTTAGTTGATCATTAGCTACTTTAAAACTTATATAGATGTTTTATCTTTAGCAATATTATGTTTTCTTACCGTCATTTGTTCCGAAAATAAGCGCATTTTGATAACATTAACATTGATGAGTATATATTTATACAATGGAATCGACTTATTACAGTCAGGAATTCCTGTTATACAAACGGTTATTGTTACAAGACAGAAAATTGCTGCTAACGAGTCACAGTTGATTGGGATATGGTAATGGTAGTGGTCGAATCATAAGTTGGCTCTGGTGATCGGGATACTGTTATTAAGCGCATTAGTGAGACTGATGTGGCTTCTTTTTACATATGTTAATATATGAAGGTATCTATATGCGGGTGTATATATAAATGCGTGTGTATGCGTGTGCGTGTTTGTGTGTGCGTTTGTATGTGTTTGTATATGTATGAATGAGAATGCATATGTATATATATGTGAATATATATATATATGTGTGTGTGTGTGTTTCTGTGTGTGTGTATATAGGTGCAAGAGTGGCTGTGTGGTAAGAATCTTGCTTCCCAACCACGTGGTTTGGGGTTCAGTCGCACTGAGTGGAACCTTATATATATATATATATATATATATATATATATATATATATATATATATATATATATATATATACATACATACATGCACAAAGAAATACTATTTGTCTCTTCCAATAAAAACCAAATGTTTTATATGACTCCAAAAGAAGTGCTCAAATATGAGACGAAGGTAAAGAAGCATTGGTTATAGAACAAACATTAAATTTGGGTCAACGACTTTACATACAACACCACCCCTCAAACATTTAATTATATATAAAAATCGACATGGTTCCCAAGCACATAAACAATAATGCATATACATAAACTCACAGAAGGTATATAATCGAATGAAATACAAATAGAACGGCCTATCAAAAAGTTAAATATAAACGGCTAAAAATTCAAAAACTACCAAAAATCTTAATAGACAAGTATAAAATAAGTAAAGGTAAAAACAAAATAAAATTGAATAAGATAAATATCCACCGGCAAAATAAGTTTATCAGACAGTTAAAATATAAAAAAAAAAAAAATTAAAAAATTAATATTTGAAAAAATATTTGAAAAAGTCATTTACTTCCCTCATACAAGTACATCCAACGTTCAGAAGTAAACGGACTTCCACAGATCAAATTCACCTACACCTTGAAAAAAGTCTTATACTCCCTCCACACAGGTACGTCCAAAAATTCGTAATGAGCAGACTTCACACGTCAAATTCAATATTCACATATATCTATGACCATTTCGGGAGCTCACCACCGCACTTTAGTGTAAATAATCTGTGGTGATGAGCTTTAGTGTAAATAAATTACTTTAATCTTCTGATAAAACTTTTTAGTCGGTGGATGTTTATCTTATTTTATTTTATTTTACCTTTACTTATTTTATATTTGTGTATAAGGTTTTTTGGTAGTTTTTTTTATTATTTTCAGCCGTTTATATTTAACTTTTTTGATAGGTCGTTCTATTTGTATTTTATTCGATTATATACTTTTACCTTCTGTGATTTTATGTATATGTATTATTTGTTATGTGTTTGTGAACCATGGTGATTTTTATATATGATTAAATATTTGAGGGGTGGTATTGTATGTAAAGTCGTTGAAACAAATTTAATGTTTGTTCTATAACCAATGCTTCTTTTTTCCATACATATATATTTTTTCAAATATTTTTTTCTTTTATTTGTTTCAGTCATTTGACTGCGGCCATGCTGGAGCACTTCTTTTAGTCTAGCAACTCAACTCCAAGACTTATTCTTTACGATCTTAGATAAACATTTTCCCCTTCAAGCAAGTTTTGTAGTATATCAATATGTACGCTACAAAATTTGCATACTTTACCACATCTAACTTAGGGAATATCATAGCAGCTCGCAACACAGAAAAATTGAAAACTTTCGTAGAGAATGAAACTAATCCTTAATCTGAACGTTTAAAACAATCTGGTTTCACCTTTATTGAAACAAATACATATAGCCACGTCAAAGAGAGTATAATATGTAACATTTATCTAGCCAGGTTACAAGAGGTAATTATTTACCGCTGTCCCATACGGAGAATATCGTTAACACTAATACAATAAATAGATGCTCTTACAACTAACTATAGACTGAATGAATTGTGTAATAGTGGGAACCGTAAAAATTTGCCGTGGGCAACAATCTCTCAGAAAACATATGATTTATAAATGTTCAGTAATATCACTTGGAAATGTTTTTTAATACATCGATGCTTCTGTTACAAAGTTCAAATCTGAACTCAGTAATAATATGACGCCATATAAATATGAGAAAAGAAAACATAACGGCTTTAAGCGGATTCAAATTTAGCTTCAAGGAAAATAATTTTATGTACTTTATAATATGGTGTGTCATAAGTACCGCTCCTCCGTATAATGGTGGCATTCTCCATGCAGTTTGTACATGGGAAAGTTGTACGTGTACTAATGTATTTCCAAAGAAAAAAATCTCCATTGATTATCTCATCTAAGTACAGACTGATAAATCCAGGACCCGGTTTCCTACTTATGGTTACACTTCTTGCTATGGACCAACCCATTATATAATATTATAAGTAATCTTATGGAACTAATCTGCATTTGAATTAATTTCGCGAAATTTATCTCATTTTCCAATCTTACGTTTATAATATTCAAACATAAAGTGATGTAGGTTATCTCTAGTTTATTTTTTAATATATTTAATTTAAAAGAATTCTGTTTAATGGTTGAGTTTTAATTACAGTTTTATAAATCATTTTGATGTAATAGAAATTTATTTAACGGCTTTGGAATTGAAATTCTCAAATATTCTAGAAAGCAAAGTTTTCTACAGAGTATGGGTTTGCACTCATATAACCTTTTACACTTCAACACATCCGTACTGCTAACGGGGAAATTAATTTAGGCATTAAGCAGCCTACATTATTTTCAGCTTTTCACGGGTATTACTCCACTATTATTACCCCCTCCCTACACAGACAAGTGTATGAATTCACTATAGGCTAATAAAAATCGACGGTAAAATGCTTACTTTCAACTAAACCTTTCCTCTAATTCTCATTGCGCATGTCTCCCAAAACAATACATTAAAGGGCCTGAGAAGGATGCCTCGGGATATAATCGTTCCATTTATTGATTAATTCCTTGATCATTTAATCGACAGATTATACATGAAAAGCACAATATTATGAGTGCACCTCACTGGATAATCTGAAAAGTATAGAATTGAATAACTAAAATATAAGTATTCATTACTGATATACTATGAGAATGAGGAATCAAATCACTAATTGGTGAAAAAATTCGTACCTACAGTTGGCACCTGTCACACGATATTTATAACATATGGGTGGATATAATCTAGATTGGACATACTGTTCGCCTGATGTATTAAACGGGCAATTATCAAGATATTGGACTGGATTCAGTTCCAATCTTTTTTTTATTTGCATGCACATATATACATACATACAAAAAAAACATACGTACGTGCATGCATGCATAAATTCAAGCATACATACATACATACAAACACACACATATATGTGTATACAGTAGACCACGCTTTATAAATCCATCTTGGGACCGCCTATTTTGGATTTATTAAACATATAGACATACATATATATGTCTATATGTATGTGTGCTTGTGTGTGTGTGTCTGTGTAAAAAAAATGAAGCATGACGACGCATTGTCAATGATTTATTTATCGTAATCATGTTTCCAATAGTTTCTCACAATGCATCCTTTCTACTAGTTGCATACGTAACGCATCTTTCAATTGATATATTAATTCGTCAGAACCACCTGCTTTTGCTAAATTTTGTATACATTGAGGTCATGTGGAAGAGATTTGACACAATATGCATACCAGATCTCTGTCTTTACCTTAATACCCAGCGTCCCTTTTCTAGTCAAGGGAAAATCTTTTTATCAAATGCTCTTCTTTTCATGACGGCTAGAGACCATATGTTCCTTATCACAAAATAATCATATCTTAATTTCTGATGCAGTTTGGTACATCCATATATATATATATATATATAAAGCAGCTTTAGACAAAAGCAAATATTTCAGCGCATTAATATAAAATACATGATAAAATACGTATTGTTAATAAAATAAGTGGGTTTCACACTACTTAAAATTAATTCATCTGCTCATTTGAAGCAGATTTCACTTAATATCATATGGTCAGTATAACGTCACGTCTATTATCATTCCGATAATAGTATCAATAAATAAATGTCCAAAACTGATTAGAATAAGTAACATCGTGGCATAACTAAATATGTGTCCTTAAGTACAGTATCAGTATTTTGTATACTGATTCAGTTCTATGATATTTTGGAACATTCGTCTCTGTATGTACATCCAAGCAACACTTTCTGATAGTCATGTCCGAAAGTTATATGTGTATGTATGTATGTATGTGTATATAAATATATATATATATATGTGTGTGTGTGTGTATATCTATATATATATGCATGTATGTATATCTATATATATATATATCATATATATATATGCATACGTATATGTATACAATGTATATATATTATATATATATATATATATATATATATATTTATTTATATATAATATGTATATTTATATTTGAATACACTTATATATATATATGCATGTGTGTATATATATATATATGTATATATATACAATATTTAATTTAATTTAAAATCATACTTATATATACATACACATTCAAATAACATTATATATGCATATATATATATATATATATATATATATATATATATATATATATATATATATATATATATATATACATATAGATTTATATATCAATAATATGCAGATACATACACACATGCACACACACACATATTTACGTATATATATATGTGTATGTATTATATAATTGCATATATATTTTATACGCAAACCAGATTATACATCTAAATGCAGCCACACTTATACTTGCATGTACACACTCACACGTGTGTATGTGTGTATGATATTTGTATACAGGCCTGTATGCGCACATGTGTAATGTGTATCTATATCTGCTCGAATGTGCATTAAATAAAGATGATTTTAATACAAAATGAGAGAAAGGACTCTTTGCTCTCCATCTCATGAATATTCAAGCATTTTCTTAACCGTTCTTCTTTTCATTTTTCTACCATCTGTGCAGAATTCGCTAAAGCGAAATAATATCACGACTTTCGATAAATTATTTCATATTTTACAGTTCATCATCTCACAAATATAACCAAAAACAACAACATGTACAGAAAAATATAAGAAAATGTCCAAACGTAAATTATTTCTTGTATAAGAATTAAGCAGAGCGGTTGCACTTACTCTATATAGCGGTATTAGGCAATATGGAGATTTTGCGTCAATGCAGCTTGCACATGAATTAAGGAAACTTAACAATTGCTTCACTTTCCGAGTGATCCATCTATCAAAGCATCTTTAAACATACACTTTGACATATTTATGTACATACACAACACATGTGTATTCCAGCAACTCGTCGTATATATGTACATCTTAAACATCTACATACATTCAATATGTACATGATATATCTCTGTGTGTATGTGTATGGGCGGATCTAAATTGTTATACATATAGAGCGTAGTAGCGTAGTTAGTGTAAAATTGTTTATGCATACATACATGCATAATCGATTATACGAAAATACATAGAATGTTAACTAATCATTTTTTCTTAGGTGGATATTAACACATGCTCAGGCAGTCTACACACGTTCGGATTTTATCGCTACTAAATCTCAACCAGTTTGATAAGTAACTAACTTCAGAATGTCTCTTGTGCATGCTAGATACTTACAACGTACTTCGACTCGAACAGGCGATGTGGCAGGTTGTGTTGTGTGTGCTTGGGATCGCCCTGGAAAGGGAGATCTCGAACAAACATTATCGAAATCTCAGGCCATTTTATTTTTTTTTAAATACTAGAAAGCGGGGGAAACTTGCAGAAGGATAACCTCTGAGTACGGAGAGGATGCTGTTTCAGAACGCGTTTTCCAGAGGTTGCTTTCAAGATTTCCATCGGAAAATGTTTCGATCTTCTCTCTGGCCTGAGACTAACAGCGACAAATGAAAGTTAGTCGACACAAACACACGTTATATGGACAGCATGATTCTCCAAATAACCAAATCGAGATTTGAAAACAATCTGCATCGACGTGGGTACATCAGTATACTCGACATTCGAAGAACGCATCAATTGAATCAGGCTAACCTCACCTACCGGATTTCGATTGCAAAAACGTGGAGAAAACGTAATTTTTTAAAAAGAGAATGGTGACAGACGACTAAAAATATAGCATCTATAACAATAGGAAGCGTAAACGTTCATAGGGCAAAGCAGGGCTACACACAAAGTAATGCTTTCGATTTCGTGGGATTGGAAGCATGTTGTCTTTTACCATGCACAAACTATCAATTCTAATGTGACAAGCTTGACTAACTAGCACTAGCTAATCTTAAAGACAGTCTTTCATCATGGCAATGCCAGACCACTCGCTTCTTTGCATACGCTGTAGAAGTCAAAGGATTCGTCTGGGACGTTTTGCCGCAGCCTCCATGTTCACCCGTTGCTGCGCCTTCAGATTTCCACCTGTTTTGTTTCGATCTATATATATATACACAGATATATAGTATAGGACAATCAGTAAGTTGTCATAACAGAACTCAGAGCTAAGACCATCGAGGCAATTACAATAAATACAGAGAGTAGTACATCTGTTATATTTTTACTACTACTACTACTACTACTACTACTACTACTACTACTACTACTACTACTACTAGTACTATAACAACAATCATTTTATATTTACTATCACTCTATTATAACTAATTTCCTATTGACAACTTAAAAGAGACGCACGGTTTCTACAGATTCATTTACTAGTATCATATCATATATACGTTTACCATATATTTCTACTCTTCTAATTTAAGAGGACCTCTTTTCCCGATATTAGTGTAAATGGAAGTGACGGAAAGGCATCCATTAAAAAAAAAAAAATCTCTGGTGTGTTAGATAAAATACATTGCTGTATTTGTTCCGTCTCAGCGTTCTGAGTTTAAGTCCTTCCCAAATCAACTTTGTCTATCAATTTTTTGGGCCCAATAAACAAAGTGTATTAAGGTGAATTACAGTAATCGCTCGACTATCGCGGGTGTTACGTTCCAAAACACCCCGCGATAGGTGAAAATCCGTGAAGTAGAAACAATACTGTATATTTTTTTTATTATTTGTTATAATTTGTATATATTTATTTTATTATAAATGCAAAACAACACCGTACACTCGCCTTCCGAGTTTCGTTTTCCATACAGTATGTGCGATTCTTTGTTTACTCTTCTACGGCACACTATGTATTTTCTGTTAATACATTTTAATTAATGTGTTATACAGTGCAGTACTGTACTGTATTTTTGTTTATTAATTTATTAATTTGTAGGTGTGAACATGCTTATTTTACCAAATAAATAATTAAAATCTAAAGCAAATATAAATATTTATCGGCTGCAGAAATCCGCGATATACTGAGGAGTCTGCGATATAAATTTACATATATTAGCCAAAAAAATCCGCGATATACTGAGAGCGCCATAGGTGAACCGCGGTGTAACAGTGGTTACTGCATTCTCTATCTTTCTACCTGTGTGCCTATCTTCTCACTCAGCCTGTCTCTCCTACTGCTCTTTCTGTCTGTCTGTCTGTCTGTCTGTCTGTCTGTCTGTCCTACCCTCTCTCTTTGCCGAGAAATCAGTGTTGCGCTGTGATAGTGGTCGTGTGTAGAACTCAGAATGAATGCACTTACTCCAAAAACGGTGACGGTTTTGAACCAAGCTTGTGCTAGTGATATTTTAATAAACGTAAGAAGATAAACTCATCAGTTCAAAGCGCACTGACAGAATGGTGGATGTTAATAAAACGAAAGTTCAAACTGAACCGTTTAATGATGGAACAGCTTATACTACAACATGGAACAGAAATAAAGAAGAATGTGATGGATGACAAAAACGGCAGAGCACAGATGAGTGTATGCTTCCCCCTTAATCAAAATTTGTGATCTTGAACGACTGTTGAAAATCCGTGTTTATTATATGAATATCTCAATATCATTTGATATCTCAATATCATTAAACGGCTTGGTAGAATCGCTAAAGCTTCATGCAAAGTATCTGGATATATTCGTTTCCGCTGATTCACAGTTCGATTTTTAAGCAGTGTTTCCTCCACCACTCCCTCTTTTATTTTTCATGCTTCTAAAAATCGATAAAATAAGATACCAGTCAAATTCTGGGGTTGATGTAATCGACTGCTCACTTCCATACATATTTCTGGTTCTGAAGCAATTTTAGAAATGATCATCCGAAAGAGATGAAGTATATTCGTTTGAATAAACTCAAGTTTATTGCATCAGTAGGATTTATTTATTTACTACTAATAATAGCCATCCTGGATATACAAAAGGAAAAACAACTTCAATGCGACTGGAGGTCAGGTCTTGGAGGAAGCGATCCGAGCACTTGAAGGCATTTTCTGTTGCTATTCTATAGTACTTACAACTATCTACTTTCCAAGTTCCAAATCACAACAGATTATTAAAACAATCTCACATAAATATGAAAGCTTTTATAAACGATTTTCGGTAAGAGTTTGACATTAAGTGTTCTCAGCAATCTGAATAACACATTTGTCAATTAGTGTTCAGTAACTGGTAATATGTTACTTAGATATACAACATATAATTTACATTATGTAGCATTTGCACCATTTATCAAGAGTACCGTTCTTATCTGATCTAAAAAAGAATTTAGACATAAAATACGGCTAATGATATATTGTCTCTTCAGCTTCAGTCACCAGATATATATTACTAATTCTGAATGGTGCATCAATTCAAATTTAAGAAGCTTAAGATGATTATTACGAATGTTAATTCATTTTCCGTTTTAGATTTTCTTTTTCGGTTTCCTCTACCAGATCTAAATTTAGTCAGAAGGAAAAGAAAATGCTATGAGACCGAAGTTGGGAAAGGAATATTTGAAATCACAAACATTTTATTGGTTAATCTATATAATCAAGCTAAATATAAGACCATTTTCTTTGAGTGAATGGGAAATAAATAACATATTAATAAAAATAGCAAAAACACAAACGCACTTAGTGTAATCTTCTAATCAGATTCTCCTAACTTTCAAAGCATATGGACACACCGTCTTTTGAGAAGAATATCTATTTTAATCGATGAACTAATGTTATGTTTTATACGATTAGTATATTAGATCAAACACATTTGCACACATTTCTTAAGTGTTTTTTTAAAAACATTTATTTCTATATAAAAAAATAAAAAAATCGCTTTGTGATAAAATTGACTGCGGACGAGCAAATACACACACACACAAACATACACACACATGCACACACACACACACACCTTTAAATATGTGTGTATGTATCTATGCCATTCCTCAAATCATACTTACATAAAAAAGCTGCATTTTATTGTCTACATTTTTCCTTTATAGCATTAACTTCTTAAATGTTGATCAATCTGCTTTTTACACATGTTGAAGTAAAATATTTTGCGATGTATCTTAATACTGCATTAATACGTTCAATTAAGAATAAGTTTTGTTTTACGAATTGTCTAAACAAATAGTAACAGACAACTAAAAATGAAAAGATTTACTATTATTATTGTATAAATATAAAATTAATATAGGTAACAGTAATGGTTATGGCTAGTAACGATAACAGGGGCTCACGTAATGGTGGAGTGAAAGTATGTTGAAACATATTTTTATTTATATTAATGACAACTGTAAACACTTTGGACAAAAAAATAATATTCTGTTTTTATTTTTCCTTGCGTTATTGCTAAACATCTTCATAATACATGATTCAATAAGTGATTCCATTAGGCTGTTGCATGTACCAAGAATATATCAAATAGTATGAGTTCTAATTTGGGTATACGATAGTTCATTTTGAGGTAAAAGTTTAGACCAAGTATATCATTCGTACATTATTTACATTTGACGAATATTTGTCCTCATCTTGTTTGTTGTTAACACAACGTTTCGGCTACTATATCCTCCAGCCTTCTTCAGGTGTCTTGGGAAAATTTCGAACTCGGGTTCTCATTTCTAAGGTATTTTTCGATATTATTATTATTATTATTATTATTATTATTATTATTATTATTATTATTATTATTATTATTGTTATTGTTATTATTATTATTATTATTCAGGTCACTGCCTGCAATGGGACTAAGAATCATGAGGTTAGTAGCCCGCGCTCTTAACCAGTATGCCATATACCCGTGGGCAATTATGGATTAATTTCAGGGCTTATAAATCTAATATTTTCCTATCCTTCCTTAATACCGGTTCTCATATGCTATTCATATCTGCACTCGGTCTGTTTTGGAGGTTGTATCCTAGTATATGTGTTGCTTCTTTTAGTTTTCGTATTTTCCAGTGGTGTTCTTTCTCTATTATTTAAACTTCATACCACAGGGGAAGGTAGTCTGCATTTTTCCATACATGATCAGCTATACTCCATTTAACAACATCCCCTCGTGTCACAGCTTTGTGATGTTCCTCTGCTCTTATTTTGAGGGGGCGACATGTTTCGCCTCTGTATAACCTACCACAGCTGCATGGGATGGAGTACACGCAGTTTTGGGTCATATTCTCTTCTATTGGTGGTTTTACTCGAAGGAGATATTCGCGAAGTGTTGTATTACTCTTGAATACTGTCCTAATGTTATATTGGCCGCATTTCTTTTGTATCTTTTCGAAGAGACCTTTCACATAGGGTAGACATGCTGTAGACAATTTATTGGTTTCATCCCCTCTTTTCTTCGTAATTGGAGTAGATAGTATGTTTTGGGGGGTAGTTGTTGCTTAATAGATTGTTACAAAGCTATATCATTTCTTCGTGGTGGGTATCACGATCGCTGCTTATATTCTTTGCTCGATGCTTTAGGTACTAAGCAATTCCTCTCTTTACACTGTATGGATGGTGAGAACTGAAGTTAAGGTATCGTCCAGTGAAGGTCGGCTTGCGATATACGGATGTCCTGAATCCATACTTGGTGCGTGTTATTAATACGTCCAGGAATGCTGGCTGATTGTCTTTTTCCTTTTCCATTGTGAACTGTATGGATGGCTTTATTGAGTTCATATGATCTAACAGTACTTGGACATCTTCCTGGTGAGGCCAGAGGATAAAGGTATCATAAACATATCGCAGCCATAGGGTTGGTTTTAGTGCTGTTGATCCTAAAGCCAAATTCTCAAAGTATATATTGGCTAATATCGGTGATAATGGCGAACCTATAATAATAATAATAATAATAATAATAATAATAATAATAATAATAATAATAATAATAACAACAACAACAACAACATCGAAAAATACCTTAGGAATGAGAACCCAAGTTCGAATTTTCCCCAAGACACCTGATGAAGCTTGGAGGGTATATCAGCCAAAACGTTGTGTTAACAACAAACAAGATGACAAGTATCCGTCAAATGTAAATAATGTAAATAAAGTACATAATTCCACATCTCTTAAATATAGAACTGTATATGATTCGTGCTTATTGGAGTATACTTAAGCAATAGCACCGGTACTGATTTTAACTACTTCTGATGGATGGAAATTCAAAGGTAGTATTGGTCGGAGTAAAGTCGGTGTTGAAAAACTAATATATGGAAGGTGAACAGTGAAACAAGTTCTGAAAATTGAATTTAAATGTTTCGCAGTATAATATAAGTAGTAGTAGTAGTAGTAAGCGTATATAACTTGTGTATACTCTTCTCGGGTTCATTTGATCCCCTTACATTTTTCTTACTGTGGTGTCTGTGTTGATGAACTTGGAGGGCTCTAGTTGGGGCAGAGGCCATTCAGGTTCGTATTCAGAGAAGGGTTTATGCCAGTGGATGACTTTTCGACATCAGGCTGCCCCTCTCCCGGAGGACGCACTTCCAGATTAACCAAAGGACACGCGATTTAGTGTACTGTTGTAGTTTTCTTTTATGCTTCGTAAGATATATGTGTGCGACATTCGAAGTATTAGTACTGAGCCCCGTGTAGCAGGTGTAGAGACGGTTATTATCTCTGCCACTACTTTCAACTCCCTCATTATTACTGTTAAAATTACTTCGACCTTGTCATTACTGCAGCAGTGTTCATCGTTAGTTAGCACTAATACCGTTGTGGTTTGTATCATTGCGGCCAACCTTAGTAGCCATGGGAACAATGTAGCCGTTATCATCGTTGTTACGAGCTGCTACAGAGCTACTTCTACTACTGTGTAGTATTATCAAATATTGTCGAGTTTCGACTGTTGCCTTGAGATAATCAGAAGTACGTAAGGGCTGAGGGTTGGATAGCAGGAAGAAGTGAAGCAGCTTGGTGGACGCACCCAAATACCACCAGTCTGTAAATAAGTTCAGCAAACGATGACAAGAAAATCAACAACAAGGCTTCGCATTCCTTAGAACTAGTAAAACTTCAAACTTTTATTTCATTATCGCCTTTGTAAATGGTTTCCATAATTGCAACTCGATGTTTAAAGCCGATAAAGATCTTCAATTCAACTTTATGTCGATTATGACATTGATTTTTCAATTTCTCTTCTTACCTTCTGTAATATTGATGTTGAATTGAGTCTTTTCCCTACCTCGGAAGTAAAATTTAACCTACGTTGTATTTTTTTTTGAATAATTCTTGATGCCATTCACAAGTGTTTCCTTCTGTCACTTTACTTTGTTATATGAGAGTAATCAACTTCAATATATATCTATTCAATATATATTTACTTAACGCTATGATAAATCATATTGTTCAATCCCTTTTCTATTATTACGGAATTCCAGGTATATATCCACTGATAATATTTATCTCTCTATATGATGGCATTTATTTGCTGGTACATGCAAACAAGATTTGGAAAATACAAACAACAATCTTTATGTTCAAATTGAATTGACGTACGTATAACTAATTAAACACATACACGCACACACACACACACACACATATACAGAGACAGACAGACAGACAGACACACATACACACACACACACACACACACACACACACACGCATATATTTTCTTTTCTTTTTTCTTTTTCTGGTTTCAGTCTTTTGACTGAGGCCATGCTGGAACACCACTTTTAGCCGAACGAATCGACCACAGGAGTTATTCTTTGTGAGTTTACTACTTATTCTATTGGTCTCTTTTGCCGAACCGTTAAAGTACAGGGACGTAAACACACCAACTTTGGTTGTCTAGCGATGGTAGAGGGACAAACAGAGACACACAAATAAATATACATACATATATATATATATATATATATATATATATATATATATATATATATATATATATATATATATATATACAACATGATTCTTTCAGGTTGCGTCTACCAAATCCACTCACAAGGCTTTGGTCAGCCGGAGGTTATAGTAAAACACGCTTGCCTAAGGTGCAACACAGTGGGATTGAACCCGGGACGCAAGTATATTACCACACTCACTAATAATGCTTTCGTTACTACTCACGAAATGTTGTTCTACCTGGCAAGTCGATGCGACTTCGCTGAGCTTTCAATTGCTGTTTAGCAGTCTAAGCTTCGAATACAGTGCCAGTAGATACCTGGAAATGATGAAGTTAGAAAAAGCAGAAATCTTGGTTTAGCAAATCCATCGTCACTCCTGGGTGATGACATTACACACACACACACACACACGCACACTTATATATACATAGGCAATTATTCAGATAAACAAATTAGATATAGCAAGTTCGGTTTGATATACAAAATACATATATAGGTATACATGTAAAAAGAAATAAGAAAGACTAAAAATTTGCAGACGATGAATATCTAAATATAAATGTATAGATATTTACATATCAATAGCTCAAATTTAGTCTACTGCATTTAAAAGTCTCCACCTAATGATCTGAATGAGGCGCGATTAATTCAATGTTTATTTACTTCCAGTACTGGCTTTATATATTGCTGAACTACATCTAAGAATATTGCACTGGGATTCCGAGTCCCAAAGGTAACACATTAACTCCAACCCTTTAATTTTCTCTGTCGTTTATACTCTGTGTAAGTTCAATCCATTAATATATATATATATATATATAAATTTATATTTAAGTATTGATCATCTGAAAATATTATATTGAGTCCTTGCTTTCTTTCTGTTTACACGTATGCATACATACCATACATACATAGATATTGATACATATAGATGTGTGTGTGTGTGTGTGTGTGTGTGTGTGTGTGTGTGTGTGTGTGTGCGTGTTTTTGTCAATGTATATATCCATACACCGAAATATTACAGAAGCACACATCCACACGTCAAAGTCAGTAGACACTATCCACACGCACACACTTACACGCTCTCACATGCACATGCGCACACGCACCTTAGTTTTGAGACCACCAGTACTTTATTATCTCCCCTTCTTCCTAGGTTTCGTGTCCAATTACCTTTATCCAACCAGTCGCCATGACTGACCGCTAAATCCACAAATTTTTTTTATTCACTTTTTTTGGTTTATTTCTTTGTGGTATATTCTCAAAATTTCATTTACACTACAAGATCTTTTTCAATGAACAGCACATGAAATTGTTATCTGCACACTATCTATTTGAAATAACCACATATGAACTCCTATCGAAATTTACATAACATGTACAAGAAGCCGTTTTAACCATTCTATACAGCACATTCCTTGGATAACAGAACACCTTTAAAATCCAACATGTATTTTTATTTTCATATTTCCTTTTATACTTTCTGTACCTCTCCCTTTGCAAAATAAATTATTATATAACGAAATCTACTAATTTTTCTATTGAAACTCCTTGAATCGTCTCTGATGGTGGGATATCATTTAATTTCCTGAAACTATTGTAAGACCTATTTTCTCTTTATAAATGTCTTAGAAATATTGCATTACCTTGGCCATGTTATCTTATTGTATTTAACATACACACGACATACCTTAGAGTCCCCACTCATACTATTATTGAATCGGGAGTTTAACAGCGGTCCTTCCGTAGCACTTACATAGCCTAGCCTGCCTTTTGGGTCTTCTGAATACCTAAACTTCTCATATATATACAAATGTGTGTGTGAATGTGTATAAACATATAACGTTAGTAAGGGAGATAGTTTGACGTAGATACATATTAGGACTTCCCTAACTCCCAGACCTTCTCAGTATCAAATTTGTTTTTTTTAACATTATTGCCAAATTGTTTCTATGACATTCTCTATGTGTACGTTCACCTGCCTGTGCGTTTCGAAGCTGGTGTCTTTTACATATAGGCTGGTGTGTATATTCCATTTATATCTTTATGTGAGCAAATTTCTACTCTCTGTCGGAGTATGGCGTTTATATTCTGTGCTTGCATGTATTTATGGATAATATATGTATATTGTGGGCAAATATGTTTTTAAGAATGTGTATGTTTATATATAGACGTATACATTTCTGTGGGTGCATTATATGTTATATTTATCTCATTTATCAGACTCTACAGTTAACGTATTTTTTTTCATCTCCTAGAACTGATCCGTGATTTTTTGTGCCTTTTTACTTTTTGTTAGACTTGTTATATTTTCTATTGTAATATTTCATTTAGTCTATGTTCATCTCATCTCTGATTTTCTTTTTCCACTGCATTATCATAATCTTTTTGTTTTTCTTTTCCTTTTGTTCTTTTTCTCTTCCTTTCTTCTTTCTTCTTCTACTTTACTTTCTTTTACTTTTAAAGGACGCTTTTAGCCACTTCATCATCTTTTCTTTTCTTACTCATAAAACTACGTGCATATTTTTTTCGGAAATGTTAATATCTACCGAAACGTCCATTAAATTTATCTAAGACCCTTTGATGTTCAAAGACTCGGGCAACATTTATCCTCTCAGTGTTCAATGCTTGTCTTGGTTAATGCTTCTGATTGTTTTTAAATATCTTCCTTAGTTTGAAATGGCTCAGTTTTCCTCTGACTCATGTAACAGGGAAACCGTGGATTATTTGCACAAAGAATGTTTAATTCAACACAATGATTTAATTAGGTTCTTCAATGATTTGGGCGAAAAGATTACATTAGCAAACTAACGTTCATATTGTATATTATGTAAACCTTTTTTTAGGCTGAACGAGAAATTGTTTTACAACAGCAATTTCTCAGAGTATCCAACGAGTATTCTTCTTAATAATTTCTGCAATAGTGGACAGATCACTTCTTACTAATCACTGGATGTAAGCAGCTTTAAAACGGCTCCACGTTAATAACATATAGCCCTCCGGATTAGTAAGGTGCAGCAGTTTTCGACACAGGAATAAGATCACAATCTAGAAGTTATATGCTAAGAAAATTTTAAATATGGCATTTCGTGAATTTCACAGGAGTGACGCAAATAGAATACGATCCTCAGAAGGAGAACTGAAAAACTTAGAAGTTTCTTTTGTAAGAATTTGATCTCTAAGATTAATAATAATAGACCTCCATCTCGCGTAACTTAAAGTATCAAAGAATCTGTCCTCTCGTTGTGTAACTGAGTGGAAAAATACATGGTATACAGTGCACACGTGTATATTAATAATGAGCCAATACCCAAATATAGCAGCAGTAATTGTGTTATGGAAAATGTATTGCAAAAAATAGGTGTGCATAATCTCATAAATAACCACATGGAGTATCGATACAGCACTGGCGAAGTATACTTGATTATTGAACGAATCGTGTTCATCTTCTTTTAAGGATATCTAGTTTGTCATGGAAGGTGCGAACACTTAAAAGCACTCCGTTACTATAACATGTCCACTGTATTTCAGTCAGAAATTCACCCAAACGTAATCAGAATCAAATTACTTTTACCAACAAAATCGAATTTGAAACACACATCGATATAATCGTATTGCTTTCTAAATTAATTCTGCCAAATGGATTATTTATCTGACTATATTTTAAACTCCTTCACCGACTGGTAAAACATTGGAGCATAAGCGTACCAATATTTTGAAATTTGGACCGATGAACCTGTTATCAACTTTCAAATTATTTTCAAAGATTATTTTTCAATTATTGCACATCATTAAACACGTTTTTTTTTATTTGTTGTCTCTCATAATCATGCTCATATACTTCCATACTTCACCACAATA
Organism: Octopus bimaculoides; assembly: GCF_046866305.1. Lineage (NCBI taxonomy): Eukaryota > Metazoa > Mollusca > Cephalopoda > Octopoda > Octopodidae > Octopus > Octopus bimaculoides. Next base: position 54,699,603 of record NC_142934.1, on the reverse strand, counting down.
TCTTGTGTTAGGTGTTTTCCTTTCAGATTCACACAATAAATCCGTGCATTTTAAAAGAACTTTATATAATGCTGCAATACTTGTCTCACCTCTGACACATCCGCCTCGACTTTAATAATTCTCATTTTTCTGAACCACATTTTAAAAACAATTTGCTTTCGGATAACTTGATTTACAATAATATGTCAATATTTCTTCTTGTGGGTACTTGTCTATTTCTTCTAAACGTACACTACGGTTTCCTTTCCAATTTTAAAGATCTAGCTCACTTTGACCCAAAATAATCGCGTCTATTCGTAGTTCTGTGTCGTGTATCTGCAGGACTACGCGAAAATATTTTTGTGTTGAAGTTTGAAATAAGCATCTATGCATGTGAATGTGTAAATTATATATGCATTACTAATACCGTATCTGTGAAGTGCTTACATACATACATACATACATACATACATACATACATTCATACACACATACATACATACATACATACATACATATATATATATATATATATATATATATATATATATATATATATATATATATATATAGGTTTCAAAGAGAAAATTAAACTACACGTAGATATATGGGGAAAGTAAAAAGAAAAAGCGAAAATGCACATTGGATATAAAAAATAAAGGCTTTTTATGAAAAGTAACGTTAAATATATACAATTAGATGTACTGAGGTAGAATTAAAAGGAATAAAAATCATTATTTTGAATTGTTAAAGGGATTGAAAGTCATACCGGTTTCATCAATTGCCGTTCACTGACTTTGAATGTGCACCGATTACCAAACGGTGTCGGGTCCTTGAGTAAAAACATTATATGAAAGGGAGGTAAGTAGTTCTGAGAGTGGTGCAATTGGTGTGTATGTAATACTGTAATATGAATGGTGTATGGAATGTATAGGAATTAGTCGTGTTAATGGTAAGGTTAGTAGTGTTCTATATTATGTTATGTGTTCATGTTGAGTTGTGGATGATATTTATTGACGGAAGTTGCTTCCTTATTCATTCTTTGCTGAATTGTGGTGTTCTGTGAACATTGATTTAAAAAGAAGATGTGAAAGTTAGGATTAAGGTTCCTAGCACACCTTTCTATGTGTTCTCTGATCTGTAACTTTCTGTATTGAGAGTAGCAAATTTGTTCTTTGTGCAGAGTTCTTCTTCGACGGAGTGACATTCCTGTGTGGCCAATATAAGGATTACCGCACACTAAGCAGGTAAACATCTAGTTAGAATTGAGGCAGCTGACGAAGGATTAATTCCAAGTGGCTATCTATTTTCCTATGTGTTCGTTCCGTTGTCTGTAGTTCATTGTTCTAACGTCCTGTACCCTGATATGAATCTATATACACATGTAGATGTAAGTATGTACATATATGTGTGTATACATGCATATATATTCTTTGTATTATTATATATATATATAATTATGGAAAAAAGTCAACTTAGAAAATTCTAAACTAATTTTATCATAACAAACATGTTAGTACCGGTCTCAGTCACTGCAACATTTTCAACTCTAAATATGGAAAACAAGTAAAGTTTGGAAAAATGAAATGAAACTTTTTTTTTTAAAGAACATTTGCATAATATTCAATACAATGGGCATTCTCTTTGTGCAAATAACAAAAAATCTAAGCTTCAGAATTTTCCCCTCTATCAATTCAGGGACGATACAAGTTGTAGCCAATGAATTAGTAAAGAGACGTTTTTTTTATCACAAAATGCAGCCCCTTTTGAACGCATCTACAACGAATGACATATTCACCACGACCATAGAATAACACGCACGGAAATATTAAAAATGATACATTCAAAAGAGATACCCAAGAATTCATTAAAAACAGTCCCAATCACTACCATAATCCACAACGTATCACTTTTAAGTCACTTGACAATTTAACATTCTACTACTACCATACCACTCCCGCATTCTTTTATTATTCTTTCTCTTCTTGCTCTCCGCCACCTCCTTTCTTACTTTACTACTACTCCTGTTTAGAATTATTCAAGCGTTATGCTAAAAGAAAATCTGATAAAGTTGTTTAATTGGAGTTACATACACACACACATATATACATACATACATACATACATACATACACATATTTTATATATGTATATGTATACGTGTATATATATATATATACATATATATATATATATATATATATATATATATATATATATGTATGTATATATATATATATATATATATATATATATATATATATATATATATATATATAGTCTATCAATCTATATGAAATCTCGGGCTCGGTGTTATTCGATTCAAATACAAAATGCAATTTAAGTTTCAGTCAGCTGCGTACTAAATATACACCACTTACATTCACTTCCTTTTTTTTTTTTTTTTTTTTTGCTGGTCTTATAACTCTCATAATTGATATCTATTAAAAACGGCAGACTGGGTCGAATTCATATTATACATTAACAAAGAGTTTTGCGCTATTTAGTTAAGGTAATCTAAGTTCGAATTCGAATCCCGGCAAAGTGAAGACTTTGGTTTTCACTCTTCTGCTTAGTTTAAATAAACTGCCATTCAATAACGAGAATGGATTTTTTTTTTATATACTCTCATATGGCCTTGTACCCATGTATGAAATCGATATTCTCTTCCGTCAAAAATATCGACTTTCAGAATTATAGTAAATATAACTAAATTTTGTTTTGTAACATAGAAACACGGAGATAAATTCAGAAAGGGCTGTTGTCGATTATATCGATCTCCCCTTTTACTGGAAATCTATCGATACTGGAAGATGTGAGAAATATTCGATTCTAACAGGTGAGGAACCCAGTATTAAAATATACAGCCACGTTGTTTCAAAATTTCATTCAAATCCTAAGTAATGTAAATTTATAGGCGTCTTTCAGAGGGTTCCATGACCTCTACATTAAGAACA
>NC_142934.1:54684167-54691667 GCF_046866305.1 Octopus bimaculoides | reverse complement strand
TTTTCTATAAGTGGAAATGATTGGGATGTACTTATCTGTAAATGTAAAGGTCCCCTCCTTCCTCGTTTTCTCAAAAAAGTGTATCGTTAGTATTGGTGGTGATATATAAGTGCGCGCGTATGTGTTTGTGTGAGTGTTTGTGTGAGTGTGCGTGCGTGAGTGTATGTGTGTATATCGGTAATATAAAATAAAAGTATACATCTATGAGTTACTTGTATTTTTAAAAATATAGGAATGTCTATATTTGTAGGTACATACAAATATATGTGTGTGTTATGTTTATACGTTAGGATGTATATAAAAATGTCAGTCTTCCTGCATGTATAAATAGTTCATTTACGTCCAATTCTACACAACCATGCCCCACAGAATTTGCTTGATATCTTTAAGAAAAAATGTTATTATTGAATGAAATTTTTTGCAAAAACTTTTCAGATGGTTTCGATTCCGATTAATTTAGAATTTGCTGTGAAAAGCATTTTGTGCATGTCGAGATAGCAGTTTCGGAAAATTCAAACGATTCGGCTTTGATTGGAGCAAAATAAGATTTGTTCAACAAATTCCGATACATTTGGAATCTACACCATTAGAATCATATTTGCAGAAACTATTATAGAAAAATATCTATTTTCCCTGAAGTTATTAAGAAACAAATTCGGTGGGCCACTCTTGTTTAGGTACACCCTATCTCTAGAAAGCATTACGGTGAAATAGACAGTACGTGGATTGCTACAAAGAGGAGCCAATACACCGTCAACTCGACCCCTCTTCTGTTCTCTGCGGAATGGCCAAATTGATTGGCCAAATGATTACAAAATGGCAAAATGATACGAAAAAACAACCCCCAAATTTTATCAATTTTATTTAATGTTTTCAGCGTTCAGTATACAAACAAACAAACTTTGCTTTTTATTAGAGAAAGAGAGAGAGAGAGGGAGAGAGAGAAAGAGAGGGAGAGAGAGAGAGGGAGAGAGAGAGAGGTATTCTCTGTATGAAAGGCACTTCGTAGTGCTCAAGAGATTTGGACTTGAGCAGGTAGAGGAGTAAATATAAGGCCAAGCAATTTAGTCCAGTCGATATAGGAAAAAAATTAAACGTATTTAATACAAAAGATGTACATATGTATACATATAAAAAAAAAGTTCGACTTACACCGAAATGAAATGATATCAGGAAATAAGGCGGTTCACTAGGAGAATTACGAGTCGAACACCTGTGTTCTGGGTGCTTGGTTGTCCAAAATAATGTTTGTAACTTGATTCCGTCATCGAATACCACCAGCCACCGTCTTCAGGGAAGAAATTTACATTGGAGGTGTTGATTGAATGTAGATTAAAGAGGGAAGTTAAACGCATGATTTTGGACTACCAAGCACCCACAAACAGCTATTGGACTCGTGAAACGCTTACTCAACTCCTTAATTCCTGATAATTCCATTATATGTAAGTCGGACTTTTTTTTAGATGCATACATATGTACATTTTCGTATTAAATGTATATTTATATAAGTGTGTGTGTTTGTGTGTATATGTATGTGTGTGTAATGGATCAAAGAGCATTCTCGATCCGTATGCTCTCATAAGTTCACTTTTCCAGACGCTATGGCGTATATATTGCACAACGTATCACCCCAGTCTAGAAATGGAAAACACAATCTTATTATCATAGTCATGTGTGCAACACTGTAAACACTAAGCCACATGCCTCCCTAATACATATGTGTGCCTGTGTGGGTGAGTGTGCACACATGTGTATATGTATATATTAATATACTTATGTATATATATACGTATATGTATATACATATATATATATATATATATATATATATATATATATATATATATATATATATATATATATATATATATATATATATATATATATATATATATATATATATATATATATATATGTATATATATATATATAGGGTGTCCACAAAGTCTGGGTACATGGGTATTAACACATACTTTAAGAAATATTAGTTTTTTATATTTAATTGTTTATGTTATATTTTTATTTACTCCATGTACCCAGACCTTGTGAACACCCTGTATATATATATATATATATATATATATATATATATATATATATATATATATATTCCTGAGATGTAATTGCATAGCAAGTGACTTGATCTGAGATCGTGTGCTGAAACAAAAGCAATTGCAGCGTGGAAGGTGTTTTTAAGCAACTTCATTCACTTCAGCGTTTTAATTTGTCAAAATAGTTTCGTCGCTTTGAGACCGCGACCTGTTCACTGACAAAATTCCGTGCTGCATCTGAGAAAGTAACAATTAGTTTATGGAACGTATGTATGTAGTTATGTATGTATGTATGTATGTATGTATGTATGTATGTATGTATGCATGTATGTTCAATAAGGACAACATGAATTTCTTCTATCTTCTTGCTTTGTTAAAATATTTCAGAAAAATTATATTCATTTTGAATTTTTTCCAGTTTTTATTATGTATATGACTTGAGATGTTTGCCTTGCCTTAATGTGTGTTGTTCTTTTTAACAACTATATATTCGCTATATCGGAAATCTGCAATGGCTCCATAACTACCGTCTCAGCTACAATCTTGGTGCACTAGTAATCCGTTACAGCACTTAGCTAGCGTACATAATCGTTTAGACCACCTGTGAACTAAAGCCCCATACTTTGTGTGTATGTATATATATATATATATATATATATATATATATATATATATATATATATGCAGACACGTATATTTGTCCAGTGCAATTTTAGCCATATACTAATTGAGAAATATTCGGTATTATAACGCTATATTTATTTCAATATGTGTATTGTTACTATGATCTTTTTAACAAAATCCAGGTTTAAACATTACAGAAAGTAAACGAAGTAAAGAAAAAATATTAGATTACTCATAAGATATTTAGTGACTAAATACCATACAAGAAATATCTCATGATATACGTATATACTCATATATATGTATATACTTATACGTATATACTTATACGTATATACTTATACGTATATACTTATATATATGTGCGCATATACATGTGAGTTTCTGTTGTGCGCGTATAGGTGCGAATGAAAGCATAAATATCGGGTCGAGACTTAAATGACTATTATTGTGTTTTGTAACACAGTAATTCCATAAGAGACGTAATATCAGAACAAATACCACAGGAACTGGCCTATCAAGTCTGTATATATTGGTTTCAAATTTTGGTAGAAGGCCAGCAATTTCATGGGCGTGGTGGGACTAAGTCAATTACATGGAGAACAGATACTTATTTTATCGGCCTCGAATGTAAATACGGACGACATGCTGCTACGCATTTTGCCCGGCGTGCTAACGATTCTGCCAACTCAGGGCCTTGTAAGTCTGCATATATTAAGAATCCTATTATGTTGCTGTATACACACACACACACACACACACACACACACACACACATATATATATATATATATATATATATATATATATATATGTATGTATTTTTATATGAACATGTCTTCCCGCGACCGCCACCAACCTCATCGTCCGCACACCCCGCACCTCCTCCATCTACTTCCTTCCCAAGATCCACAAACCTAACAACCCTGGCCGCCCCATTGTCTCTGCTTGCAATTGCCCCACCGAACTCATTTCAAAATACCTCGACCATATCCTATCCCCGTTAGTTGCTGCCCTCCCATCCCACATACACGACACTAAACACGCCCTTCGCCTCTTCAATTCCTTTTCTTTCCCTCCAGGCCCCTCACCCCTCCTCTTCACCCTGGACATCAAATCCCTATACACCGTGATTCCACACAACGATGGTCTCTCAGCCCTCCAATACTTCCTTGACCTAGTACCCCTACTGTGCTTCGTCTGGCATAACTCGTCCTCACCCTCAACTGCTTCACGTTCGCCGGAGGTACCTACCAACGTTTCTATGGGGTCGCGATGGGAACGAGAATGGGTCCCAATTATGCCAACCTCTTCGTTGGTTATATTCAGGCCCAAGTATTCTCCCAATTCTCCGGTCCGACCCCAGAACTATACGGTCGCTACATAGATGACTGTATAGGAGCCACCTCCCTCTCCCGCGAACAGCTCTGCCTTTTCATCTCCTTCGTCTCTAACTTCCACCCTGCTCTTGACTTTACTTCTACCATCTCTGACCCCTCTGTTAATTTCCTCGACATCTCTCTTTCCATCAACCCCCCCTTCAACTCTCTAACTACCTCCGTCTTCTTCAAAGCCACTGACTCCCACCTCTACCTCAACTTCTCCTCCTCCCATCCATTCCACACCAAACGGGCCATCCCCTACTCCCAGTTCCTACGCCTCCGACGTTTGTGCAGCCTGGACCAGGATTTCGAGACCCAGTCCCAGTTTCTTGCTCGTCTGTTCATGCATCGCGGATACCCCTCCCACCTTGTTCAATCCGCCCTCGCCCGCGCTCGTCGAATCGACCGCATCACCGCCCCCTCTCTCCTCCCCACACCAATCCCCTAACCGTACCCCCTTCCCACTCCGTTTCCACCCTGCCACCCTACCCCTTCGTCGGAGGATCCTACGGGCCTTCCGTCGACTCCAGATCGATTCCACCACCCACCCCATTTTCCCTAACCCACCCCTATCCTCTTTCAAACGCGCCCGCAACCTACGCGATCTACTGGTCCGTAGTACCTTCTCCTCTTCCTCCCCACCCCCTCCTGGCTCCTTTCCATGCTCCAGATCCCGCTGTCACACCTGCCCCTTCATCACCAACACTACCTCTGTCACAGGGTCGAACCTACACACTCTTCACATTCCACACAGTTTCACCTGCACCTCCTCCAACCTAATTTACTGCATCAAATCCAACCTAAGCAACCAACTCTACTTGGGCCAGACGGGCCGCCGGTTGGCCGACCGTTTCACCGAACACCTAAGGGACGTTCGGCTAGGTTCAGACTCCCCCGTCGCCCGTCACTTCCACTTGGCCAACCACTCCCCCTCTAACATCTACGTTTTTGGCCTCGCCCTGCACCATGGGTCCACTCCCTCGCGACTCCACTTGGAACAGCGCTATATTTTTAACCTTAGATCATCTTTTCCCTTCGAACTCAACACAGCCCCCTCCTCCTTATCACTCTCCCCTTTACGACAATGCAACACTTCTCTTTATTTATTATTCTTTCTATATATATACATATATATATATATATATATATTTTTTTTTTTTTTTTTTTTTTAACACCCCCCCCCCCCATCCACTTTACATTATATCCATTATTCACTTTTTTATTACAATCATTACAATTTTCCGCAATTTATTTCATCCCTTCCTACACGCACACATACCCACACACAAAGAATACACGCACCCATACACACACATGTAAGCACACCTACCGCCAACACACCACACACACACAACACATATGCATGCACTCACACGCTCAGACTCGCCCACACACATATACAAACGCACATACACACGCACACTTGCGCATACACACACACGCTAACAATCACGCAAACATACACACACACACCCACCCAAGCATACACACCCTTGCATACATAACCCATATATACCCCTATTCACACATACCTCACATACCTCCCATACACCTAACACACACGCCTCCCACACACCTTATATATATACCACCCACACACATGACAAACATACATGCGCGCCCTCACACACACATATAGACGAACGCACATATATACACACACACGCGCGCACAGTGGTAGAGACACACACCTTACACAGCCCTAAGCACACACAGACACACACACACACCCATATATACGCGCACGCCTACATACATGTACATACACAGCTGCATACACATCCACGCACACACACACACAGGAGTGCAAACACAAAATAACACACATACCTGGCACACATCCTTACGCTCTCACACACATACGCACGCACACCCATAAACACACACATACACATACACACACACACCTCTCACATACACAAACACACACATACACACACATACACGTACACACATACACATACACACACATGCACACACGCACACACACCTCTCACATACACAATACTCAGTCACATACACATCACACACGCACGCACGAAAACATACACAATATACACAGACACGCACGCACAAAAACATACACATACAAACACGCGCACGTACAAAATACACACACACACGCACACGTACCCAACACCTACAACCCCACACAAACACACACATACTCAAAAACTGCCTGCTGACCCACCACTAACCATTGTCCACAAGCACCCACTAACTATTCCTGCGTCTAATTCCTTCCACTACGTCACACACATACACACACAAACACATACACACTAACAGATAAACCACCAAACCATGCACACACGCACACACACACATACATACGCGACACACACGTTCTGTTATCACACACAGACTCGCAGACACTCGCGCACGCACATATATTCACCTCCCTTTTTCACTCTCCTGCCTTAGAAAGAACTTTTCCCCCACCACCTTCTCTTCCGGTCCTTTCACAATGTAACCTTGTGGGCATCGGTGCCATTTTCCTCTTCCTCCGCTTTTCCATTCTCCGAACTTTCTGTCTTTCCGACGAAGGGTTCCGCCCGAAACGTCATACTCTCTCTCCCTCCTTTCCCGAGCGTCCAATAACACTATCCGTATCACGTCCTTACTTTGGTGTTTTTTTGTTATTGTTTTTTTGTGTTTTTTTTTAACCTATATATATATATATATATATATATATATATATATATATATATATATGGGAGAATATACGAAAAAACAACGACAGACGAGGACAGGTGGTGTAAATAACAAAAGGATGTATTAGTATGACGCTCGGGAATACGGAAAGTCTTTGACGTTTCGAGCTACGCTCTTCAACAGAAAGAATACGGAGACAAGGAGACAAGGAGAAAAACACGGAGAAATAAAATGGAGAAAAGATTATATATATATATAAATTATATATATATAAACACAGTGCATATTCAATCACATAAGAGACATCCATCACAGGAATCCTCGCACGCCAGAAAGAACAGCCAAACCACCATTAGGGATAAAACTTCGAAGGGAATGAAAAATAAAAATATTTACCATCTAGCTCCTGGACCATGATTTCTGACTTCTTTTAGCAAATAAAACAATTTGCAAGGCGAAGTCTTCTTCAGCAGGCACAACCAGATTAAACATATATACACGAGGCAATCAAGTATATGCCCCTTGTTTATACATTCTAATTTTTCAAATCTACCGCACAAGCGTAGCTCCTTGTCGGCAGTAAATAAAAAATGGCGGCGTTTCAATTCGAAAATTATCCAGAAAAAATTATCAATAATTAAATAATATCAAGGATAATGAGAAATATTAGAAATTTCTTCTACCAGTGGCCCAGCGTGTAAAATTTGTTTTATTTGCTAAAAGAAATCAGAACCCATGCTCCAGGAGCTAGATGGTAAATGTTTTTATTTTTCATTCCCATCGAAGTT
>NC_142934.1:54646667-54679167 GCF_046866305.1 Octopus bimaculoides | reverse complement strand
TATATATATATATAAGGTTGTGGAGGGTATTGGATTTAACCAAACCCAAGAGGATACAGGTAATACCGAGTAAGTGCTGTATACCGACTAGTTTGCCCCAGTCATTGTATGAACAGGATTGGGGATTATAAGTCGTATGTTAGCGTGTGTATATGTAAATATATAAAAATAAAAAGATAAAGAGACCAATGGTAAGGTTGGAGAAGTATTTTATGGATAGAGTCTTACAGCTGTTTCTGGGAACACATTGCGTAAGATACAATGTAATATATAAATGCACTGTGAGAAATGTATTACATAACTCTACTGCTACATATATTGGTGCAACTAAATACTTTAAACATCGCTACGCAGCACATATGCACTCTTTTAGATACGACAAACACAGTAAATCTACAACATTAGCCAATCATATTCATCACCTCAAAAGCAAAAGTACCCAATACACCTTAAAATGGTCCAGCTTAGATTCTGGAACTCCATACCAGGGCCAGCGCTCCCACTGCAAGCTTTGCCTAACGGAGGCGTTCCATATTTTAAAATACAATTCTCCCACTCTACTTAATCGATATAACGAATCGTTTAGCAACTGCAATCACCGCTCTTTCCACACATTTAAGTTCTATCACAAGCAAAATTGCACAAACGATCACGCAACATAATTACACGACCCCCAACAGGCAACCTATTCAACCTGGCAAAAATATCCATCTTTTACTATCTTTTGAATAAGATTATTTTCTTTCGATCATATCACCACATATATATACCCCCAAATCTATTCCTTCTACTCTCTAATTCACAACAACACCACCAACGCATACAGACTACGTCGTTTCTCTCAATCCCATTCCACCATCTATAAATAGGTTTGGTTGCATTCTTGAATATGATACCACTAACTACCTTTCCCACCCATCTCTCCCTTTATCTCTGTCCTTGTTTTATCACTCATACCCTCACCACCTATATACTACATACACACATTCTTTCCTACTCACTAGACCTTTTAACCTCATCCCCCCATTCCTCCTTCTCTCTATATGCTCATCTCCTCTATCCTGTAAGATCAACTAACCATTAAAATATACCGCTACCATCCTTCACCTCTATCTCTCCTCCATCCTCTTTCACATTCTGTCTTCATGACTTGACCTAACTACCGCTCATCCTTCACTTGACTTGGCCATTCTTCAAGTAAACAAGCTAAAATCCATCGCAGTATGGCATATATTCACCTCTGCTATTTATGCTATATCAGCCTTCGTTCCAACATCTATTTCCGGATTATCCCCATAAGGATTACTTTACAGGGATTTCTACACGAATATTTACTACTGGAATGAAACTACACTTCAAGTACTGTTCTCTCTTTTTTTCAGCGCATCACACTCTTTACCACTTCATACTAAAAATATCCGCCTCTGGATATAATAATAGATTACTTCATTTTTTTTGTCTCCGATGAAGGGAAGTACTGGATCTTCCCAGAAACAGCTGTAAGACTCTATCCATAAAATACTTCTCCAACCTTACCATTGGTCTCTTTATCTTTTTATTTTTATATATTTACATATATATATATATACACACATACATATACATATACATATATACACACACAGACAAACAAACACACACACGCACACACCTACACACACACGCACACATTTATATATGTATACATACATAACTTATGTACATAATAATATATATACATACACACACTTATGTATATACTTGTATATGTATTTATATATTTATATATATGCATTTCTATGTATGTATGTATCTATCCATCACTCTATCTATACATGTATACATGTGTGTGTAAGTGTGTGTGTGTGTGTGTGTGGTATTTTCATTTCTCATGAATTTTCTTTGTTTGAAGAATTTCTAATTAAATAATTCTTTATATGTCTATGTAGAATAAATATCTTTGTAATTCTTATAAGAAAATGAAACACGTCTATTGGGGGTTAAATAATACCTGAAAATTCTGATTCTCTGTTTCTTCATACAATATCTGCGAAAATGTTATTTCCATCATTCTGAAGTTTAGTATGTATTTTGACCAACATACAACAGCAAATTTTGCTGTATATATATATATATATATATATATATATATATATATATATATATAAAATATTAATGTTCCCAACGAAAATGTATTTACATATGCAAGGTTGTAAAACGCAATGCAATTATATTCACGAAATCAAAATATCAGATTTGTATTCTTTATACCACATAACGGCAGTATGAATTACAATGCTTGAATGCATACTTATAGAGATACAAACACGCATATCCATACATTTATATGTGTGTGTGTATGCATATATATATATATATATATATATGCACGCACACACATATATGTATATATTATATATATATGGGTATACACATGTACATATGTATATGTCTGTATACATACATGCATACATAAATACATACATACATACATACATATATATATATACATATACATATATATATATATATATATATATATATATATATATATATATATATATATATATGTATGTATGTATGTCTGTATGTATTATACAATTGGAATTCGATTTGAAAATCACCAGATTACATGTATTCTTGAATTGCCTTACGTTAGTAATATACAACATAAAATAAGCCAAATGTGCATTTAAGAAATAAACAATAAAACATCAACAAGCAATTTAGCATATACTATAATCGCAATATATTGTTCATATGTTTATTTACATTGTATTCTTGACCTTTGCTGTAAATCTTATCAACATTTACCACCTCCATTTGTATTCTCCATTTTTGTCGTATATATATTTTCTGTTGGAAATGTTATGCGCACACGTTATGCACACTTAACTACACATCTATATGAATATCCTGTATTACCCATAGAATTTTCATCTTGCTCGGATACGTTAAATGTCGCACACACCCACACACAGATGCAACGTGTGTGTGTATGTGTGTGTGTTTGCGTGTATATATATATATATATATATATATATATATATATATATATATATATATATATATAAATACGTATATAATCTGTTTGTGTATGTGTGCCAGTTGGGTGTGTGATGGAGTTTGTTTTTCTGCTGTTCATAGGAGTAAGAAAGAAACTTCGTATGAGAGAGAGAGAGAGAGAAAAATCGAGTGAGTCAAAGATTCATAAAAAAGAAGGTGCCTTATCACGAATGTTTCAAACATCGATTTTCAAATGGAATAGATATCTTTTTTAGTTTTGTGAATAAACATTGGGTCAATAAGACAATAAAGCAGATATATATATATATATATATATATATATATATATATATATATATATATATATATATATATATATATATATATATATATATGTATACATACAAATCACATCATATACACACAGACATGTATACAGACATACACACACTTACAACCCCACACACACGTGTCTGTGTGCGCGTACGTATATGCATATATATGAATATATAAATGCATATGAAGATGTATATATATATATATATATATATGTATGTATATCTGTATGTATATATATATGCGTGTGTTTATATATATATACATATGTTCATATGTGTGTGTGTGTGCTGCATGTGTGTGAGTGTGTACCTATGTATTACAAAACTAGATATAATATAAATGAAATCCTGCATATAGCCCAATACATGGAATTCCCAAGTAGATTACAAGAAATGATGATGGGGATGATGATGATGATGATGATGATGATGATGATGATGATGATGATGATGATGACGATGTTGATGATGACGACGATGTTGATGACGATGATATATAAAATGTCAAGAAGATCAAGTAATTCTCACACAACACTCAATAAACATTAGAGTGTATTCCACGTACTGTTCGATAAAGTATCGAACCAACAAAACCGTGTTTTTCATTCAAATCTACAGCCTGTTTCCTTATCTTTAACGTGAAGCAAGGATCAAAATAAACTTACCAGCGTTTGTCGATAAACTTTACAATCATGTTACTTTTTTCTTGTCATCTTAGAACATAGTTATGTAAGTAAATATTCTCTCAATTTTCTTATCACAACATGATTCTCTTTTTCTTGTAATATAAGATTGTTCTGCGTAAATGGCATTTCATCGATTTATTTGAAATTTTTTCAATTTTAATTTGAAGCCATAATTCTCAATATATGTTTTCTGAGAAGCAGTCTATCCTTTACAAATTTCTATTTTGATAGAAGAAAATCATAATTATAGTTACTAAAATTGAATGAAAGTTTTGGTCAATAAGCAGGATTGAATATCTACACTGATTTATTATTGGAATATAAAAATAGCATCCATTTATCTCCCGCAAGTGAAATTAATGAAGTTAATTATATAACTTGGTTAGACAATTAAATGTTAAGATAATCTTTAGTCATTTACAATTGTATTTTTCATGTTTAACTAAGCATTCCGAAAGTCTTTTCTTTGATCGTATATAACTATTTAATTTACTTTTGATCTTTGATTGGTAAGACTGTCACAGCTTTCATAACTCTAATTTTAACACGGAGACAAAGAAAAATTCCTACTTTAATACAATATACAAGTATTTTCAAATCACTGTAATTGTTCCGAAATGCCATAAGGAAAACAATTTCACAGTATGCAACTCATCAAGCACGCTGAGGTGGCAAAATCGTTAGTGCTTAGAAAAAACACATTTTTCTGGATCTTTCCTTTTGAGAAAAATCTTCCCGAGATTAACTTTGATTTCATTCTGCGAGGGTAGATTAAATAAATTACCGGTATAACCATGAGGTCGACGGTATCGACAAACGCCCATCCCTCAAAATTGCTGTTCTTCATTCTAAATTAGAGGCCAATATATAAATTGTCTTACTGATCCCACAGTTTTGAGCAAGAATGTTATGTGTTTGATGTTTTTTCCAAAACTTATCAATTCAGATAAAATGAAATATATTTGATCTTCTTCTTTACATGTCTTCCATTTATCAACTCATTTCTCGTCCATCTAGCATAATGCGTCGCAGTGAGGCCACTGATAAATAAATACTATTTTTGTGTGTCATTCGTCGTTAGTAGATGCTTGAAATCCATGACCCTTTAATTCAAAAAGTAATCTTCTCTTTTCTCGACGTATCATATTTCACGAGAAACTTTTGAAAACATTAGACTATCTGATATCTCAACATCTCACGCGATGGTTTTTGTTTGATGCTATTTAGCAGTCGGAAAATATTCACTTTTGGCTTATGTAGATTTTTTTACAAGCTCTGCCTTTAGAAACTGGTCCCAATAGTATTTTTGTGATCTGAATTGCTTCCAGAATAGCGATGTCTCTGGAGAAACATTTCAAAGACACATATCGCATGTATCATATAGCTTGCAGATAGAGCTCGCTGGATATCTTTATTAAAATTTGAGCCTTGAATCACTATTGTTCTCAATACAAATATAAACCCAATAACATAATCTGTATATGATATACTGCAAACTCTAATAAAACGGCTGCTGTTGAGTGTCAAAAGCGTTAATCATCTCTTTACTAAGTATATCTTTTTATTTCTCATCTGTATTATTACATTAACTTTGAGTGGACATCTACATGATCAGCTGCCCTATCAAATAATTTGGGGAGTCAAATGTTTTGCAGTATTTTGGTAACTTATTTGCTTTATTCGTCAAGCTACAGCAAATGCAGCCTAGCATTCAACGTAGAGGCCATCGTGATGCGCTATCTAAAGCCACCTTACTGCCAATTCCTTGA
This sequence comes from Octopus bimaculoides, assembly GCF_046866305.1. Lineage (NCBI taxonomy): Eukaryota > Metazoa > Mollusca > Cephalopoda > Octopoda > Octopodidae > Octopus > Octopus bimaculoides. The sequence goes on along the minus strand of NC_142934.1, from coordinate 54,673,389 downwards.
TCCCACGCTGATACCAGTTCTTGTATTTCAGGGCGAAGAATTCTCCGACTGAAGCTTTCAACTTCTCTTGGTTGAGAAAGAGTCGGGAGCCCGTGAAGTGAGTTATGGATTGGAAGAATTAATAACCCGAAGGAACTACGTCTTGATGATATACTAAGTGAGGCATTAGTTCAATTCCTTCAAGTTCCTAAAGTTTATTTCGAGTTGTTCAAGGGATATGAGGTTCTGCGTTGTCTTGCCACAGAAGAACTCCCTTCCTGTTAACAAATGCCGAGTATTTTTGTCAATAATGGCATACATTCGTGAGATACCAAGCTCTCCTAATACTCTCCGGTTGAGTGCGCCACACTATGGCTTGGAGTATGGCCTCGGAAATCTTGCTTTTAAGACTTACATTGTCTGATAGTTGGGATTCTTGCAACCCGAGCAAAATTTCTTGAAGCATCTGGTTACTTTACTGTTATCGACTGCAACGCCATCTTTCGCACAAAAAATGCTTTTGGTTACTTAAGAAAAGCATAGGTTCACGAATTAGACTCCGCTGCACGTTCATCTGTGCGGCTTTCAAATCACAACGTGTCAGCGTACCAACTACCACAATACTACTAACCTCTTAGTTTACGGGTATTGGTATCCGAAAAACTACGTGAACTTAAACACTAATCAGGAGACATTACCCAACAGCATTAATAGATGATGGGATTAAGCGAGCAAAAGAATTAGACATGCAGACATGAAGGAAAGTTAACCGAAATACTATACCAAATTTAAAAGTACTACCGTTCATCTCCACACATAACCCAAGAAACAATGAGGCATTCAACGTCATCCAAAGTCTACCCATTCTCACTGGAGATAGAAAAATGAACGAAATTTTTGGCTCGCACAAATTTATCAAAAGCAAAAGGTAACAGAAATTGTTATTTTATATTTCAAAAGTAGAATAATTGCAGAATATGAAATATGTTCACAACAATGTACTCAACCGTATCAAGTGGCTAAGGGCATGGCATTTTTCTCAAAGATAATGACATGGCTATTAGAAGATTTTACTCAAGTAGTCTTGACTTCAAGTTGCAAATTGACAGAGACCTTCTAAATTGCGTGACAGAGAATACTTCTGCCAAGAAAGTTCGAATGGTCTCTTAACTATGAAATCTCTTGCTCAAGCTGATTAGATCGTTCTTCTGCATTGAATATACCAAATAAATCACAGGATGTCACTTACAATTATATTTAGTTTAACAAGTGAGGATAAACATGAATGCCGGTACAAATAATATTCAAAGCCGCAATTCAATGCTAAGTATTTGTTCTAATTTTACAATTTATGCACAATAGCTTTTCAATTATGGAGAAACGAAAGCTTGAGATTTTGTATGTCACGCCTTCGCAAAGTGGTTTTGCGAAATAGTCAGCCGCTAACGGCAAAAGCGTAACAATCACGATAATTACTGAAACGTAAAAGCGTTTTGTATTTCGAAATAATTGGAAACGAATATTCTGCAAGATCATTACAGAGGTTTTAACAATCTAATAACAAAGAGCTACATAACGCATCGCTCAATTTTTAGAATTATGCACTAAATCTAAGGAACAGCCTGAGATGATCGTGGAATCCTGGTTTACATATATATGTACACACACACACACACACACACACACACACACACACACACGCACGCACGCACGCACGCACACATATACACACGCATTTACATGCGCATATATACATAAATACATATATGTATATTTATATGTATGTATACTGGAATGACTGTAGAATAAAAAAAATAGTTAACATCAACCAATTTATCAAATAACGATAACTGTGTTTCTTTTTACATCCATTGTCCAGTATTCAGGACAAGTTTTCGTTTCGAATGACAATACATGGTCGACAAACTATTCGTCTAAATAGACATCAGGTAACATTGTCTAACGAGCGCATATAGAATTTCAAGTCAACGAAACAAAGAATCAGTATTATTTCGCAGTTGATACTTATACGTGCTCAATGCTACATATTTGCTTGTCAGTTGCTTGACATTAACCAGTTGAACATGTCCCCTTAGTGGCTGACGATATCTGCATCTCTGATAGCGAGTAGAAGTAGTGGGGGTAGCATCATATAGATGTACTGAGAGGAATTCTTTGGTGTTTGAATGATTCATCTCTGGAAGTATGGGTGTTTTGTTCAACAACCTTAAAACGAACCTTTTTCAGCGCCCTTTTAAGTAGGATGGGCTACTCTACCTGAAGAAAATTCTAACTAGGTCCTACGTGCAATGTCTCTCGCTGTTTATCTATATATGAGATCACCATGTCGCGCACATATGACTGTGATGCATGTGCCTGGGTTACACTTATTAGACGGGTAGTCATGATGGCTATATTAGGCTTCATATATGTGTAACCCAGTGCCACTTTGATGTAATGCGTTGTTTTCCGACTGAATAATAATAATAATAATAATAATAATAATAATAATAATAATAATAATAATAATAATAATAAAAGCCCCTACATGGTAAATACTGGGCTAAACTAAATGCAAAAGAAATAGACAGAGAAAAATCCCAGTAATGGTTGAGACGCTCAGGACGCAAAGCAGAGACTGAAGGATTTTTAATTGCTGCACAAGAGCAAAGCCTCCCCACCAGAAATTACCAAAAACATATAATGAAAAGAAACATAACAAGTAACTGTAGAATATGTGGAGATGGACAAGAAATAATAAATCATATTATCTCTGGCTGCCCAGTCCTGGCTAAGAAGGAATATATTCACAGACACGACAGAGCTGGGACCTATATACACTGGAAGCTATGCCAACACTATGGAATAACAACAGAAAAAAGATGGTATAAACACACGCCAGCAAAGGTCACAGAAACCGAGAAAGCAACCATACTCTGGGATATGCCAATACACACAGATAAAGAAATTAAGGAAAATAGACCAGATATAGTTGTCAAAGATCATGAAGAAAAAAAATGCTTTCTAATTGATGTATCAAAACCAGCAGATGACAACGTCTCTCTAAAAGAAATGGAAAAACTTTCAAAATACAAAGACCTGGAAATAGAGGTAACTCGAATGTGGAATCTAAAAACAGAAACAATTCCTATCATAGTAGGTGTCTTAGGTATAATAAAAAAATATTCAGACAAATACATAACAAAAACACCAGGACTTACAAATATATATAACATACAGAAAATTGCACTACTGGGCACTGCACACATCCTACGCAAAACACTTTCAATACAGTAACCATAAGAGCACCACAGCACATACCCAAGGCGCACAGAGCTGCGCTCGGTAGTGAAGTGAAAGCACGTTATAAAAATAAAACTACTGAACAACAACAACAACAACAACAACAATAATAATAATAATAATAATAATAATAATAATAATAATAATAATAATAATAATAATAATAATAATAATCATGATAGCACGAATGTGGAGTCTGAAACAGAAACAATTCCTATCATAGTGGGCGCATTAGGTATGATAAAAAAAAATATTCAGACACATACATAACAAAAACGCCAGGGCTAACAAATATATATAACCTACAGAAAATGTGGGCATCCTTGGCGTACCAAGCGCTCGATACTGAAATGTTCTATTCATTTTGACAACCAAGCAAAAGCCATTATCTATTGTGGTGATCTAGCCTCTGAAGAAGGAACCGAAACCAACAGCTTTTAGGACAAACACCAGATAGCAATGGTCCACCCTATCAAAATCTTTGGACTGGTCCAAATTGACCAGTGCTCCTCCAAAGACCGATCTGCTCTCAACCCGTTGTACGCTGTATCCCATGAGGTGGAGATTGTCATGAAAAGATTTAACGGGGCTCGCACAGGTTTGTGCATTCCCGACTATACTCCCAGCAACAAGCGCTAGCTTCTTGGCGGGCACTTTAGCTAAAATCTTTAACTCAGTGTTGAGTAGAGATATGGACCTGAAGTTTTCAATCACATCCTCTTTGTTCAGATCCTTTCTTAGCAGCGTCACCACTCCCCGTCTCACGCGACTGGGAATGCTTCCCGTCTGTTGCCAGGAGCAAGTAAACAACTGCTAAAACCGGTGCAAACAAGTCCGACATGTATGCATATAGTTCATAGGACAAACCATCCAATCCTGGTGATTTTCACCTCACGCAGCGGCCCAATACATCTTCCGTTTCCTCCACATGAAATCGGCTTCTCGCAGCATTCGATATCCTTGTGTGATAGGCGCGGCATACCCTCGATGTAAGCTTGAAAGCTCGCTGAGTCAAGAATGCCACTCTTCGAAAATAGATCGGTGAAATGCTGCCGAAAAACTGCGCTCATATATTTGGTGTCGGAGTGCACATGGCCACTGCGCTGCGTCACAGTGAGAATCTTATATTTGTTTCCATGCTATGCTTCCACTATCCGGGCCCAACCAGCGGTTTTTAGCGTTCGTGTTTCAAGGCATGCATCCTAGCTGGGACAATACAGCCTTCATGTTTTACGTCGAAGATATGGTCAGGTGCCATTCTCGCCTTTACCACGTCATTTCCAATCCCACTTTCATGTTCCTCTTCTATGTTACTAACAAGTTTATTTTCTACTCTGTCGTTTTCTAAAACAATTTCTGTGCTAAATCTCACTGAGCCCTCTCTGATTTTCTTCTTTAAGGAGACCCACCACCTTTTGTTGATGATGGCTCCCGTCAATTCCTCTTTAAGTAGTCTACTAATCTAGCCCCTCAAATCTTTCGGTGCCGGGAGGGACACGTTCATCTTCCAGTAACAAGGTCCTTGTGTGATTGTTTTTCGTAAGTTAACTGTAAAGGTCCTGAATTTGTGATCTGAATAGCCAACGATCTGAAAATGTGGGTAACTTATACTATGCATGTCTGCTAGTCTAATAAACATCCTATCTAAGTATGGCCTGGATGACCCACTACGATTTAACCAAGTCCACAATGATGTATTCGGGTGATCGAGGCGAAGCCTGTCATACAGTTGAAAATGCTTGATGAAGTTAGCAAGGCTTTTGTACCCCCATTCTGCTATTGGTTGCTCCTATATAATCTTTGCTTGTGTCTAAGATCCTATTCCAGACATTCACTAGCACTAATAAGCGAGATGTCCCTAGGAAAGTCTCTAGACGTCTAAAGAAATCTTGCCGTCCAACTCCTGTTGGGACATAAACTGCCACTGGTCTGAACGCTCCCCGCTTGCCTTCTTTGCTGCTTACGTCCAAGACCACCATCCTATCGAACGGATCATGGAAAACCGTATTCACCTTCAAGTAGAGGTTTTTTCCTAAAAGCACCACAATGCCATGTGATTCAGGCCGACTAGACAAGTTAGTCCTGCAGAAGAAGAGCAAGCGATTGCATTTCGGAAATTCTAGTTTCCCTAATGGCTATTGCGTCAAGACACTGTGATCTGAGGTCATTGAGTATGTAACTCTCTTTTCCTGCTGCCCTAAGACCACGAGCATTTATACAACCTATTCTCAGAATTGCCATTCCAGGAGGAACGAAACAAAAAGAGTCAATCACTTACCTTTGGTTTGGGTTGATCTTTTTAGGGGACTTTCAACAGGCCTTCCAATATCCTGTTATCTAATATGTTTTTGAAAACCCCACATCATGTGGGAAACGTTTCCTCAGAAAACTATACACAGTGCGACTTGTTTTAATCAGAAACCTCCCTTCTGGGGTTTTGGCAATAGCGAGAGCATCAAAACCCTCGCCCATTGTCAAAATGTTATCTTTGTGTCTACAAATTCGATTATTTCCCTGTTATCCTTCCGTAGAACTCTAATTCAAAAGCTCGTCTTGAGACGTTGTTCAGTATGTCCCGTCTCTTCTGGTTGGTGTGATTGTTGCCGTTTTGGTTCCTTTTGTTTCGGCTTCTCCTGTTGCAGATCTTGTGTCTCCCGTTTTTGCTGAGAATGCTGTTACTTTCCTTGATTTTGTTGTAGTTGATTTGTCTCTTGTTGTTTTATCTTCTGCTGTTGCTGCTGTGATGTTATTGGCTTGCAGCTATGGTTTCCAGATTGGCTGCCGCGTTTTCGAGGTTGACTGCCGTGAAGCTACTCAGATTCAAGTCCACAAACGTTTGGGATTTAGGGTTTACGTCTGTATTGTCTCTCCTCCTATTCATTTTTGAGGGTTGGTCGGCGATTACCCTTTCAGATGGTTTTGTCTCATGTGGGGCCCCTTCTATATACAAGGAGTTGATAGAATTTTTATGGCCTTATTGCCTCTCTGTTCTAGTGTCTGACGTTGTGGTCGCCGCTGCTTTCCTGTTCGGGATGGCAACGGATTTGGCGTCGGGTATATTGGAGCAGCGTGAGTCACCTCTCTCGACTTCTCTACAGGTGGGCATAAAGTTCTAAGTGGCCAGTTTTGCCACAAATGTAACACCTGGGTTTCCTCCCCTTCGCGACCACCCGCATCTGCTCGCACTCATCAAAACAGAAAAAGTCCAGGAGAGCATGAACCTTTTCCGGAGCAACCAAAACCTGGAACCCCATGGACACTCCTGTTCTGTTTTGTTGGGGACTTGATCACCTCCCCGTACTCCTCTGGCATTACACTTGCCTGGTCCCCATGGGCTTTCTGAGACCCTGACTTTGGTCACACGATGTCTCATATATAAAAGGAGCATAACGTACTGGTGAGAGGAGCAAGTCCTACGCGCTTCTTCTTCGTTGCTACAGATACCTACCACGGCTCCATATCGTTTTACTCGACAGACATAAATTACGAAAGCCACACCTCCTCCAGGCATTTTTTCTGTTTCGGTTGGGGAAGAGTATACCAGTTTTCTCCCTCTGCGATTAATGCACTTACAAATTATCGTTCTCTTTTTGGTGGAAGTCCTTTTCTCCCCTGGGAGAGCCATGACGCCGGGTCAAATGATATCTTTCCGATATTTCATAACTGCCCCCCGTTTCCCTTGCAAGGAATGAGTGGTCCATGTATTTATTATATTTGCGAAGGAATTTTTTTTCCTTCGGATGTATATTCTCGTTAACGTCTTCGTAAATAGCGTTATTGTTGATGCTGTTGTAGAAGTCAGCGATTGTGTTGGTGCCGACACTGCTGCTGATTGTTATAATGTTATCGTTGTTGCTGCTGCTGGTTTTGTTACTACTGTTATTGCTGATGTCATTATTGTTGTTGTTGGAGTTGTCACGAGTTATGACGGTGTTATGGTCCTGTTTTAGCTGTTGGCGTACAATAGAGGTACAACAGAGGCTTAAATATCATTCTAAGTTAGATATGGAAATCCAATAATACATAAAGCAAACTCTCAAATTATTTGCATGAGATTCCGTTCTTGCACCGAAGATACCTCATCGCTCAGTATCTTTAGCGACAGTCAAGTAGATAGAGAAGAGAATTGGAAGTGACGGGTCCCATGTGTTTGTTTAATCTAATAGATATAAGTAGCTTTAGAATAAATCATGTTGTGATGGTAGTGGTGGAGATGTTGGTGGTGGTGTTATTGTCTGTAGGTACTTTGTAAAATCAAAGAGAGTGGTGACTGATACGCTTGGTTGACTACTGTTCCTCGGGTCGATTGAACACGAGGAAGCAGCTACATTTTCTCCTCTGGCCATGTGTGAAAAGGAATAGATTGAAAAAAATGTCCGAGAAATATTTCGAAACGGTCTTTCCGCCCGTTCCGTGATTGAAATGTGGTAAAACACTTTCAAAAGATACTTGGCTACTACCACCAAACAATAATTACAATTTCAGTAGTCGAAATTGGCAAAATTAGAGAAAACTCACCAGCAAATGATTCGAGCTGGATTCCACGGTTGAAGCCATAATAATAATAATAATAATAATAATAATAATAATAATAATAATAATAATAATAATAATGATAATAATAATAATAATAATGATAATAATGATAATAATACAGGTGGTGATAATTATTATAATGACGAAGATGATGTTGGTGTTACAAAGAAGGTGGGCGATGACAACCATGCTACTTCTGATGGTGATGAGAAGAAAATGTGAAGTAGGAGGAGAAGGAGAAGAAGAAGAAGAAGAAGAAGTAGGAGGAGGAGAAGGAGGATGAAGAGGAGAAGAAGAAGTAGACAAAAGAAGAAGAAGAAAAAGAAGAAGAAGAAAAAGAAGAAGTGGAGGAGGAGGAGAAGGAGGAGGAGAATAATAATAATAATAAGAGGAGGAGGAGGATGGGGAGGAGAAGGAGGAGAAGAAGTAGAAGAAGAAGTAGGAGGAGGAGGAGAAGAAGAAGAAGAAGAAGAAGAAGAAGATTAATCATTTCTCTTTTAAGTGCCGTATCGCTGTTCTTATTTTTGCCAGTAACACTTATGGATTCCTAATTTACATAGCGTAGAGGCTGCTTACTCATGATCGATCGTCATTGATAAATACCGTGCCGATTTGTCATTGTTTCACCAGGTACAATAGAGGCTTAAATATCATTCTAAGTTAGATATGGAAATCCAATAATACATAAAGCAAACTCTCCAATTGTTTGCATGAGATTCCGTTCTAGCAATGAAGACAGCTCATCGTTCAGTATCTTTAGCGAGAGCCAAGTAGATAGAGAAGAGAATTGGAAGTGACGTGTCCATGTGTTTGTTTAATCTAATAGATATAAGTAGCTTTAGAATAAATCATTAATCTTGCATACAAGCGTTTGGCTCTTGCATTCTTTTATATATATATATATATATATATATATATATATATATATATATATATATATATATACACACACACACACATATATTTATATATATAAACATATATGTATGTATGTAGGTGTGTATATATATATATATATATATATATATATATATATATATATATATATATATATACATACACATATATTTATATATATGAACATATATGTATGTATGTAGGTGTATATACATATATATATATGTATATATATATGAACATATATGTATATATCATTATGTATGTAATTATGTATGTGTGTGTATATGTATATATATATATATATGTGTGTGTATATGTATATATATATATATATGTGTGTGTGTGTGTGTGTGTGTGTGTGTGTGTGTATACAAGTGATGTAATAGTGATTTCTTTGTGTGTGTTGTTATATGCGTGTATAGGGAAATGTTTTTGAATACGAATGGCTATGGAAATATTTAAACAACTGATTTCTATAGATGAAGTGCAATTTCTTAAATTTATCAGGCACTGGGTTAAGTTTCTGTAATATCAATGCATACCCCCAATAGTAGTAACACCATCACGAAAAGGAGAAAAAAGCAATGTATTTGAAAGTGAAATCTCATTCAAGATTCGATTTTACCGGATGTTATTCTATACTGCATTTAGATTTTCTATGAAGGAAACCTTCTTTATTGTAGCTAGTTTTGCTGTAATTCTCGTAGAAAATATCCGTTGCCGTTATTGTAGTTGTCTATGTTGTTGTTGGTGGTGCTGGTGGTGGTAGTAGTTACTGTTTTGTATTTTTATTGGTGCCCCATTGATTTTCGACATTAACACCGCAAACATAAAGAAATATTCGGGAGTCGATTAAATCAATCCAAATGTATCCATTCTATTTATTTTGTTGATACGGGGCATATGAAATTCAATGCTATAGAAAGTTATATATAATTACAAAGACGAGATGAAATGTTATATATATTTATTCCTCTGCTTAACCACAGCCCTTTTATAGGCGATGAATTTCTTACAATGATACAATGATGCAATGATACATAGTTTTTGCTTATGATATATATGTAATAATATATATATATATGTAATAATATATATATATATGTAATAATATATATATATGTAATAATATATATATATTCTACATTGGTTTTCTTTAATCAAATTCTAGAGTATGTATGAAGTAAAGGAGGTGTTTCAAACTCGAGGAATCGGCATTGAAAAAAAAACAAAAAAACAAGAATGTTTAAAATTAAATCATCCTCTTTCACTTTGTCAGATGCTATTTCCATTCTAAGCTTTCCCTAAAATAATCTGCTCAGCGATAGCAAGGTACATGTTTATGCGTTTATTCATTCAAAATTCAATGGCAAGGAAAAACTCAATAGTTCGCAGATATTTTCGTGTACAGTCACACAAGTGTAAGTGAATGCTAACATTACACACACACACACACACACACACACACACACACACACACACACACACACACACACACACACACACACACACACACGAACAGACGCACACACACACAAACACGCACAGATTGAGAAAGAAAGAGTGAGAGGGAGAGAGAGAGAGAGAGAGAGAGAGAGAGGGAGAGAGAGAGAGCGAGAGAGAGATTTCACGTCTCTCCGATGGCTATTACGACAGCTTCATGATCTCTCCAACTAACGTAGGTTTAATAAGTACAATTCACTGACGATAATGCAGCATGTTTGGATGACGCAATTTTTAAGTTCGCATTATGCAACCGATAATCGCACTATGCTAATGGAAATTACATAAGAAATGTGTACCTAAGAATCTTATAAACAACCTTTCTTTGTTTACTTAATTGTCTCTGTGTTGAGTTCCACACACGCACACATACACACAAACATACACAAACAGTGATCAGATAAGGATAGTATACCCAGGCAGATAGCGTTCAAGCACTGTAGTATAATCCAAATTAAGGCTAACCGCTTCGAATGGTAAAGAATAATTTAGGACTATTCGAGGTTAATAATTCCAATGTATTTTATCCGAAGGGTAAATCCCGGCTTCTTGGATTATAAATAGTTTACATAATGTATATTCAAGAAAATTCCAATAAATAAGGAGAATCTACACAGTTTTTATTGTCACAGTAATTTCTTTGATTTAAATCTCTGTCCAACATATGTTTCTGCTGTATGAATATATTGCAATGTGGGTTAGATTTGCATCCAGTTTCTTCCTCTGGTTGAGAACGAGTCTATGCAGCTTTATTCAAGGTGTTGCCACTATTATAATTTGAAGCGAAATGTGGTAGAAAGGTTTAGACAGCTTTACATTTTAGCAGTGAAACATTAGCGTTAAGTGCTTAAGAGAGGAATAGTCACAAATCTGACATTGCTATAAATCAGATTCAGCGTAGATGACCCTGAAGTTTGAAATTCGAACCAAGAATGCTCAGTCTCAAACTAGGTGAAAATATTTCCTCCACAGTGAAGTAAATAGGAATAAATTTCAGTTATAGGTGTATATAATTAAGGGTCACTAAGTGAAATATAATTTAGAAATATAAGATATGCAGTATCTACGTATAAGATATGCAGTATTTTCGTATAATGGTATTGCACACAAAATGGTAGAATACTTCCAAGTGTAGTGAAATTAGAATTTTTAAGTATATAAATCAACTCTATATCTGAATGTACATAACATGGTCTGAGATATAGACTAAATTATTCCATATGTGATATGTTTGTTACACACGGAGAATATTGAAAAGTACCGTACAATTCAATATATGACTCGCATAGAAGATATGTAACTTTTGGAGATATGTAACTGAAGCTAAAAAAAAAGTGTAAATAAAATATATCAAGGACAATTTGAGTGTCAGTATGAATTATTTCTAGAATATAAGCAAACGAGACACTGCACTAATATTATCTATGTGAATTCTACCACGTTTCAGGGCTACTTTCCGTTTATCATTTAATAATTGATATTTAGACGTGAAAATGTGGCATATATCATTCAAATAGAATGTTTTACTTCTGATTACCTAAAGCTCTGCCTCGCCTATTATTTCCCATTTTATATCACAGTGTATCTATCCTTTAGGAACCAAATAATTCCACTTAAACTTGCAATATGCATTCTCACTATCCTTGAAAGAAGCTAGCTGATTATCTAATTATTGTATTGAAGGTAGTGCAGCATGCGTGTCTATAATAGTATATTCCTCCTCAAATACTGTGCGTCGACATGGCTAGTTTTCTTGCTACAGCTACAATTACTTATAGTGGATATTACTACTCTTCACATGTACAGTACAACCCTGGCTAGAAGTATAGTGCATCCATCAAAACAAATTACTTTAAGAGCATATTGCTAAAGTAGGACAACAAAAGTATATCAATGCAAATATAATTTATTCTTAAGTAATTTAATACTTAGTAGCTTTAATGACTGCCATAATTCATCTTGGCATGGATGCCACTAAGTTGTGACACTCTCCTGGTGTCATGTTATCCCATGCTGCTTCAGTTCTATATGTATTTGGAAATAATTGCCGAATGGAGGCTTCCAAAACTTGATCCAGCATTGCAGCGTAGGTCGTGAAATTCATTCTTCACAGAAACATTTTTCCTGTCCCAGCTGAAGACATGATGGAACCACCACTGTGCTCCACTGTTGGCACCGCTCAACACTTCTCACATAGACTATACCTATCCGATACTTCTCCTCACATAAGTTGGCCCAGGTGTATTGAAAATCTAAAAACAATGGTTTAAACATGGCCTTTAATGCATCATCCATTGCAACTCAGGATTTGAAATGAAATTATTTTATGTATCTAAAAGAACAAGAGTATAGCTCAATTCATAAACTTGATAATTGCTTTCATGTGATTAGATGACATTTGACCACTGTGTCGGAGTCCAGTTTTGATGATATTTAGCCCACTGGAGGCGCTGTTTTGTTGACTGCAGAAATCAAGGGTTTCTTCCGCGTTTTCCAACCTTTCTGAATGTTTTCTTGAAGTCTTCTTGCTGTTCTTGGTGATATTTTTGGTGTGCAAGCTTCATTATAATCTGCAGCGAGCTCTGATGAAGTTTTTCTGCGGTTGCGGAGAAATGTTGAAAGTAAACAGGTTGTTAAAAAAGAAAACAAAATAAAAGACGCAGTTTAAAATCTTTGATTACATCTAAAATTGCCTTGTAGAAGAAAAAAACATTATTTTGTTGGTGTTCTTGAAATAAATTCATGTTTACATAAATATAAACGAAGAGGCCGTTACGCACACACACACACGCACACAACATATATAACTATAACTATGTATTTGTATAAATGCGTATAAATGTATATGTGTTTCATTTATTGTACGTATGTATATATATATATATATATATATATATATATATATATATATATATATATATATATATACATACATATATATATATATATATATATATATATATATGTATATATATATATATATATATATATATATATATATATATATATATATATATATATATATATATATATATATATATATATATATATATATATATATATGTATATATATATATATATGCGTGCTTGTGTGTCAAACCTGTTTATTTCCATATATGAGTAAGAATTAATAGAAGAAAAAAAGAAATAAACATCAGCAAACTAGAAGGAAGTTCCTAATGGAAAAAGACATACCCTCAGATAGTAAACACTTATACGTAGCATGATCAAATTTAGCAACACTTGAGATTGAAGGGAAATAAAGCGTCGGAATATATTATTACTCTATACATATGTTACATACACACGCTCTCTCTCTCTCTTCTTTCTTTCTCTCACCCCCCACACGCACATATATGAAATAAACGTAATTTTAATTCTATTACAAGGGGGTGCGAAAGGCCTGGGTAGAGCCAAAATAAGTTCTTTTACAGGGCTTAGAAAAACTGAAGCATCGCTGCAATAAGTGTGTGAATCTGAGAGGGGAATATGTTGATTAAAATCATAATTGACTGATCCTTCAGCATTTTATTTTACCTAAAGACAGGAAATTTTCAACTCCCCCTCATATAACACACCCGTGTTCAAGTAAATCGCTTGCTATTTTTACGCAATACTATTGGATAGATTGCCTAACATCATACAGGCATTTCCTCAGCATTCTCAGCAAAAATGTTCTCGTGAGATGCTTGCTCTAATATATATTTATTGTAAGTAATGACATTATTAGTATATAAGAATAAAAAGTGACAGTGTGTGAAACTGGAAGTTGACATAAAGAGGAGAAAATAAGCACGTGGCGTCGGGTGGCTGGTGAATACAACGTTTTTCTAAACATATACAAGCAACCATGATTGCATATTTTTGTGCTTATTATTACGATAATGTGGTTCGAATGCTAGCCTATACAGAGACTTGATGGTCTTTGCCTAACAGTGCTGGGTATAGGAATGCAGTATGGTAATTTCTACTGAATCCAAATTTGTGGTTATATGAGGTTCCTTCCAACGTACTTCTATACAACACTATATATGCAAACAGACACGAATATATTTACATGCACATACATACATACATACATACATACATACATACACACATCCACATATTATTTTTTTGTTTTACTTATTTCAGCCATTTGACTGCGGCCATGCTGGATCATCACCTTTAGTCGAACAAATCGACCCCAGGACATAGTTTTTGTAAGCCAAGTACTTATTCTATCGATAACATTTGCCGAACCGCTAGCTTAGGACGTAAAAACACCAAAAATCGGTTGTCAAACGTTGGTGAGGATACAAACACAGACATTCAAATATATACATATACATCAAATGGATGTGTTATAAAACTATTCCGCGCATATAATAACAGCCACACCAACAATCCAACGTATCTCCATCATCAGCTGCCCCGCGTATATCCCTAGGGTTTCGACCGATTTCTTTCAATTTCCGTCTACCAAATCCACTCTCAAGGCTCTGGTCGGCTTGAGGCTATAGTGAAAGACACTTGCCCAAGGTGCCACACAGTGGTCTGAACCCGGAATCATGTGGCTGAGAACCAAGCTTCTTACCGCACAGCCATGCCTGCGCCTACAGATATATATATATATATATATATATATATATATATATATATATATATATATATATATATATATATATATATATATATATATATATATATATATATATATATATATATATATATATATATATATATATATATATATATATATATATATATATATATATATATATATATATATATATATATATATATATATATATATATATATATATATATATATATATATATATATATACATATATATATATATATATATATATATATATATATATATATATATATATATATATATATATATATTTATATATCTGTTATCTTTTCTTTTACATGTTTAAGTCATTAGGCTCCGGACCTGCTGGGGCACCGCCTTGATGAATTTTTAGCTGAATGTATCGACTCCAGTGCTTATTCTTTTTAAAGCCTGGTACTCATTCTGTCGGTATTTTTTGCGAAACCACCAAGTTACGGGGACGTAGACACACTAGTTATGGTTGTCAAGCGGTGGTGGAGCAAATACCGACACAAAGACACACACAGATATAAATATATACATAGATACACACTCAACACAAGCACACACGTACATATCATCGAAACTGTACGTGATACAACTAAAAATTATATAACATTTTAACTACAATGTTATATCCAATCGGCATACAAAACATTACATTTTTGAATGCAGACTATAAATAATTAGCTTTCAAATACAAGATTTCAACAGCGCCTAGTATATAAGTGAGTTTAAATATCTTTTCATAAGAAATTATTAATGTAAATCAAGAGAAAAAAATGAGAGTTTAGCTTTCCATTATAGCTATCCGTGTTACAGTTTCTTTTCAAGAATCGTCTCTCTTTTACCCCAGATTCAGGTATTTATACACTCGTTATTTGTGAGAACATTTTTTGCAGTGCATTCGATGAGAGAGAGAGAGAGTGACATTGTTTCAAGATAAATAAACAGCAACGCTTTCCAATTTACTTAAAAATAAAGATTTTCGTGACATATTTTTCTATGAGCAGTATTTTCTATCATATAAAGTAAATCATTCTCACTCTGAATAATGTAAATTACCAGTTTGCCTATAAATATTCTGTAGATTTTAAAGTGGTTTTGAAAATTGCCATTTCCTTTTTTCAGATATTCATTGTGATTTTAGTTTCTATCCGACAACTAGCTTTTCTTCGTAGCTGCTTGATTGATGTCACTGACATCAACTCGAAAGCTAATGACCTTCTCTAAAATGCTTAGAAATAGCACCATTCGAAGGAGAAAGTTATATGAAAATCAAACATCATTTCCGAATTAGATAAATTATAGTATAATATAATTTATTCCCAGAATATTCAAATAGTTTTATATAACTGAAGTGATGAAAAAGGTAAACTGAAATTATTTTCAATCTATTTCATATTCTGACACACACGCACATATATACATACGTACAAAAATACAACAATACTAACATACATACAGATCTGTGTTTGTATGTATGTATATACATATATACATACGAAAATAACTTCTACCAGGGCAAGTGGCTCAACATCCAGAACAATATTTGGCTTGCCTACTAACAATGTGATATCACGCTTCTCATGAAAACCAAGTTACATCAAAATGTGATGGTTTTTGTTTGTGTCTCCAATGAGGGTGTCGTCAGGCTACCCCACATCTCCGAACAGGGCCTTAGAGTCAATTCAGACATCTATGTGAACTAACAGAGTTCCCTGGCTTTTCAAAAATCTTAATGTTGAGTTTGGTCTCCTTCAGAGCTTTCCTAAATTTACAGGCTAGTTCTCTATGGGTTGTGGATTCTACAAACATCACTCCTCGATATTTGTCGGTTGAATTTGCACATGCAATAGGGTCCATGTGTAACAACCACCTTGAAGAACGACATAGTAAATTTTAACAGAAAACAATACATGCAGGTTCCAGGTGCTGCCATTGGTGTTGGTGTAGCTGGAGATGGGTCCGGTCTCTTCATGACCTGGTGGGACAGAAAGCTTAAGCAATCCTTAGCAGAACATACAAGCATACAAACACAGGACATAGTTTCAAGACACACACACACACACACACACACACACACACACACACACACACACACACACACACACACACACACACACACATGCACACACAAGGGGACAGAGGTACACGTACACAAACAAATATGCAAACACACACACACATACATAAAAACACACAAACACGGACAAGCAAACACGTGAATATGCAGAATACATACACACAAACGTACACACATACATATATACATATGCACAGACATACATGCATACTCACACATGCATGTATACATACATACATGTGTATGCACACACACACTGACCCACACACATGCGCACAAACAAACAAAAAGAACGCAGTGTGGATAACGGACAGAGTCAAACTACTGAAAAGGTTGTAAGATGCAACGAAAACTTTAGAAAAATAAAGGAAATGATTGAAAATTTTACCGGTGAGTGTGTTAAATTATAAGGCTATAAAAGAGAATGACTCCCCCAGACACAACAGAGTATGCTTCAACACACGGACCCACATAAAGAATCTTGCAAACCAAATACAAAAACGAAATAAAATAGGCGTTGGCCAAGCTAGCAAGACGCTGAGAAACACCGTGTTCTGCTGTCTAAAAATCGGGATGGCTACCCGACAGTTCCACTTCATTAAAACATGCATCTCCTCCAAACTATACACGAAATTTGTCAATTTGGCTGTGAAGCAGCTAAGACTCAGAGAATATCAAGAACTAAAACACACGATGTTACGAAACATCAAAAATAAAATATACACAGAAAACAACCAGTACCAGAAACGAGAGAGAGTGAGAGTCCTATTGCATGAACTATAAAACACCACTACACTACACGAAAGAAACAGATTCATGACAAACATCCAACAAGAATACCGTCGAGTTATCCATGCCTGTAACAGACACTTCAACAATAAACGCAAGTGGATGAAACAGCAACAACAACGATCCTAGCATGGTAAAAATCAATACAAATACCCAAACAATATCTACGGTATTGTCATGTCAGAATGTAAACTACCAGATGACTTCGACGCCCGGACTCCGGAAAATAATACCTCCACCGCCAACAACAATTGCACCTCTGGAATATACGGTGCAATACAATCAGATACAGATGAAATGCTTGCTTTAGAGTTACCACCAAAATTCGCTACATATAAAAAGGTCAGAAAAATTGATTGACTGTCTAAAATTGAAAAAAATTGTTCTTAAAATTATGAAGGAAGTTAGGACAATACAACAACTACACAAACAAACGAAACCAAAATTGACAGTGAAACAAGCAAAGATCTCTTTAGCCTAGAAATAGACTCCGACGCATCTTAGACCGGTACAACAAATCCACTAAAAATCATATTGAGGAGGGGTCCCACCAACTCAGTTCATCTGTTGCCAAAGGTCTACAAAAACTGAAACAGCGAATTAGGAACAGGGAATTAGTGTGCCTTCCTACGGACAAGTTTGGCAGACTGTCAATAGACAGCCTACAGAACTATGTCCAGACCATGCACCAACACATCAGTAGCATGAGAGAAGCTGCACCACAGGAACATGAAAGAGTGGAAAATCTCCTCAATGCACACATGAGAATGTAGTGCAACATACCCCAACCTATGGAAAGGACTGCACACAATTTCCAAGCATCCAACAATGATGTTCCTACACTATACGGGTTACGCAATGACCATAAACTCTACATAAACCCTGTCATGAAGCCCCCAACCAAACTAGTTTGCGGAGCGAATATTTCCAGCAACTATAGACTGTACTACTTCCTCTCGCAAGTGTTACGACCTCTCATAGATATGTCTCCAGATGTCTGTACGAGCACGGAAGATCTCCTCAGTAAAATCAGTACTTGCAACCACTTCAACGACTTCACAGATTGTGTAGTGGGTAGTATGGATGTGATTTCACTCTACCCATCTATAGATATAGATTTTGTTGTGGGGCAATGCATTGAGGTAATCTGTGAGAGTGAAGTAGAGTTCCGTGAGGTCAACACGAGGGAACTGGGCCTCCTCCTTAGTCTGAGCTACGACAGTGACTGTTTAGACGATTATGAGCTCAGTAGATTCTGCCCCACCAGATCACAGAGAGGAAGACCACCTACCATCACCTCAGCAGTGAAGTAATGCACTACAGAGTACTGGAGTGGCTAGACCGTACCCATCCAAGACCCTGAGAACTACAATCAGGTGAAGGAAATGACTGTACATGCAATAGGGGCCAGTGTAAGAACCATCTTGAAGAACCACATAGTAAAGTTTAGCAAAAAAACTATGCATGCATGTTTAAGGTGTAGCCATTAGTGTCAGTGTAGCTGAAGATGGGACCGGCCTCTTCATGACCTGGTGGGACTGAAAAATTAAGCAATCCCTAGCAGAACAGTCCACAACTCTTCTACTTTATAGTAGATATGTAGATGACATTAATATCATAGTTCAGACCAACTCTAGTAACGGTAATGTAGAAACTGAGAGGAACGTAATAGTGAGCATCCAGCAAGTAGTTAACTCCATCAGCCAAATTATCATGGTAACTATAGATTACCCCACTAGGCACCCCAACAATAGATTCCCTGTCCTTGATACTGAGCTTTGGTTAGAGACTGTGAACAATAGAGTGCAGCTCCTCCATTCCTATTGCATGAAACCCATAGCTTCGAAATATGTTGCTCACAAGAACTCAGTTTTGTCACACATGAAAATTCACATACTGATAGTAGACTTAGTTAGGACAATGAACAACGTATTCCCAATATGCAAACCCTATGAAACGAAAAACATGTACAGAACATCATATACCACATGCAATTCTCTGGATATGATCAGAAAGACAGGGTTCGAGTATACAGGGATGCTAGGAAGAAATTAGATAACATTATATGTAATGATACCAGTGGTACCTGCCCTAGATGTAGAAACAAAACAAGAATAGGATACAAAGACCTTGTGACAAAGCAAACAGGGTGAACAATACCTGGTATTAAATTTATATTAATTAATATCCATTTTTTTGCCCTACTATTTTAATTAACCATAACCACGTTCCCAAAGTTGGTAAATTGGATGCGGAAATTATTTTCTGCAGAGATATTTCCGGAATTAGCGCGCCAAAACAAAGACTTTTGAATCTTACCCTATATAATTAATAGAACCATGTGCACGTTCTTCACTCGTTGGGAACGACCAGTACATGATTCTAGGAATTATATTTCTTTGGCAGTCCGTACTGAAGACAAACAGATTTTCGGTAAGGAAATATTGATTTCGTAACCTAGTCTACGGATAATCTTTGTATTTATTTCTGTAATGTTTCACTAGTCTCGCCCGTATGTTTTGCTTCGCTAGATTTTTTCTTTGAGAACTATTCGGTGATCTTCTTCTAGCACATTAGCAGTCCACTTAGTGGTCTCTTTTATATATACATATACAATAATCCTTTTGAGATCTCACAATTTTTTTCTGAATCTCCTGATTCTTTTAATGTGCTGGTTACCTGGTATTAAATTTAACGTACAAATACAAGGGGGCGCCTGCTTTTAAGGATTTCGCGAAAGGCCTGGTTGGAGGCCCAAGATTCCGAATTCTTTTACAGGGCTTAGAAAGACTGAAGCTCAGCTGCAACAAGTATGTGAATCTTAGAGGGGGAAATCATAATTAATTGATCCCCTTGTATCAACTTTTATCCAAAGCTAGGAACATTTTCAGATCCCCCTCGTATACACACACACGCATGCACACACAAACGCACGTACAAGCACATGCAAACCCACACACACATATACACAGTCGCTGCAGTCATTGTTGTCGTTATAGTCGGTGTATGTGCAGTCGTTGTTTAGGCTGTTACTCTGGATGCCAGTGGCTGCTACTACCTCAGCCTCGTACACGCTCCCATCAGTGTCTCACCATCCCCACCACACACTTGGCAGTCACTGTATGCCCTATATGAACACCCTGCCACTGCCAGCGGGATAAGGGTGCTCACAAAAAGTTTCCTAAAGGATACTCTGAAGTTGTGTCCATTAAACACACATCCCCGTCTGTGTGACTATCTGAAGTATTTGCCTACCAATCAAAGGAATATTCTTCACACGTAGATTATAAAAATGAGAAAGAAGTGTGAGACAAACCTAACGACATTACAGTGGAGCTTCCTATTGTGAGTTCCAGGTCCCGGAATATAGGAGATGCGGTCCTTGTAACCACTAGGCACCAGATCCTTGTTGTAGTAAGATGCCACCGCGTCGAAAATGTCTTACCTTGAGTTCAGGTTCTAGCTTCTCTTGCTAACACCCTTCACTAGGTTCCTGAAAACGATAGGCAGGTGGTAGGAGGTTGTGTCATTTGATTTGAGGTAAGGTCTGTAACAACAGGAGCTCAGGTTTAACGTAAGATCTTAACAGTTTACAATGGTGATGTTTATCTCAATTGTTATTTTAAACCCCCATGTAGCTAAGGTCGCTAATAACGTACTTCCTATCACTATCTGTTAGCTCCTCTAGTGATGGCCTGAGAATCACCCCTCTAGAGACCAAAGAAAATTGATGGGAACCGTTTATTTAAGGTGTTTAAAATATGTAGCCCTATAAGGCCGTATATGTCCGCGCTGACTTAGGCTCTCATCGCTACATCGAGAGCCCACTGGGTCAGTTTGCTTGATCCAGGTCGAACATTATTAAACAACAACATTTCTCAGGCAAGCATAATTACGTCAATGTCTCTATTGTTAGTTAGGGAAGCCCTTAGCTAAAGCAAGTGCTTTACACACACACACACAAACAGACAGACAGACAGACACACACATACACACACACACACACACATAAGCGCGCACACTCACACACGCATATACATACACACACACATATATACATACATATATACAAGTGTGCGTGTGTGTGTGTGCGTGTGTGTGTGAGTGTATGTGTATATATGCATGTATGTATGTTTATATTTATTTTTTTACGCTTGTATTTGGACTTGCAAACGTGTGAAAGCATGTATGTTATCCCACACAGATATATATGTATTGTTAGATGGATGCACATTTGTATGTGGAGGAGTGTGTGTGTGTGTGCGTGTGTGTGTGTGTGTGGGTTTGTGCGTGTGTGTGTGTGTGTGTGTGTGTGTGTGTGTGTGTGTGTTTGCGTGCGCACTTCATGAACCTGTGTTAGAAAACAAAGGCCTGCAAGCTATAATACTAATGACATATACGCTATCGAAATGAATGTTTGCAAACGAGTCAGTTTGTTTATTAAATTTAGATAATCTTAGAATTAAGTTATATATATTTTTTTATTTCTCATTTCCCTTTAAGAACAGTATGTAATATATATTCCGCATCTATGTGTCTCTATATACACATATATGAGTATATACACACACACGCACACACATACATATATATATATATACCTATATTCACATATACATACATACATGTATATGTATTTACATACACTCATAAATACGTACGGTCGTAAGTTCCTATGTTTGTACAGTCATTATTTACTCGGTAGAAGAAGCTAAATATGTCATTAATTAGCATCATGATTAGAAGAGTTGCAATAACTTAATTACACCATCATTTTAGAATATTTACCAATATATATAAGGTTTCCTACTGTGGTATTTAATTTGAAAAGAAACTAACATAACAGTTTCCAACATAAATTTATATTTGGCTTCCTTCAATAATATTTATTTGCTAAGTTCTGCAATCTACTTATTTCAGATGACTCTAAAATACGCGTTCAGCTTAAACAGATAAACATATTTTATATATGAATAGATATCTGCTAGTGTTTCTAAATGAAGCGTATGTTAGCTAGGTATGTGTATGCGCAACTATTGTAATATTTAAGCTCTTTTCTGTGAGAAAAGGATGTGAATTTATGCGTGCATGTGTGTCTATTAATCCTCTGAATAATAAAATACTTCGAGCTGAAGTGGAATCACATGTCTTGCTGTTGACTCGCAAATGCACAGACACATATTTGTAGATGCATCAGTGTGAGAGCGTGCATGCATGCGTTTGTGTGTATGCATGTACGTATAACATATGAGGTTTGTCATTCTGTTTGTTTATCGAACAAACGGAATGTTAAAGCTCGAAAGCTGCAACAGTGCTTCATTATTCATTTGAAACTTTGTTTTTATTGTGAGGGTTCGTTATATATCTTTTATCTTTTACTTGTTTCAGTCATTATACTGCGGTCATACTGAGGTACCACCTTCAAGAATTTTTTTTAGTCAATTTTTTTAAAGCCTGATACTTTTCCTATCGAAATCTTTTGCCAAACCTCTTCGTGACGGGGATGTAACCACAGGCACACACAAAAACAAACATACAGACACAGACCCACACACACACACACACACACACATACACAAACAGACACACACACACACATACACACACATTGTACTTTTAACCTAGCAATCTGACAAATCCACTTTAGTCGACCTGAAGTTCTCCTAAAAACTCTTGCCCAAGGCGACACAAGGTAGGACACATTTTATTGATGTACCAGAAGAAATCCAGAACGGGTCGAAACATGTGTTGTACCCAATAAATCTATTACACATTCCATCTCCTATTTTATTGATACTGTTTCCCCAACTGCTAGTGCACAGTTCTTGCAGCAAATTTACGGATAGCATCAGATAATCGAAAGAGCTGCTTTACTCATCATCCATTTACGCATTTTGTACAGTTTCTCCCTTATATCTTACGCACAACGTCATGGTTTCTATACGTGAGCCTTGATTATATGATTTTTCAGCTGTTGGAGAATATCATTACTTAGGTTTCCTGCATGCTTCTATTTCTGAAATGTTTTCTACAGGTATAGCTGCCTTGTTGATATCTCACGAAGGCTGATGTTGATGAACAGTGGAACACATGATGAACACCGGTTCCATGATTTACACCGCCTCTTTAATGTTTAAGACTGAAGTAAGATACGGGTGAAACATTTTGATTCACCCTTGTAATTTTGAAAGTCTGTTATTTAGACACTGCCATTTCTCTGTACTGTTCGATCTACTGTTTCATAATCAATTAAATGGATTTCCACGCATACAGCCACGAATATAAATTAACATGCATGCATTTAGATAAATTACACTATATTTAATTCACCATTTAGATAGATTTCGTTACGTGCACGATATCCCTCTTTCTTTCCTTCCTTCTTTCTTTCTTTCTTTCTTTCTATCTCTCTCACTCACTTTCTCTGTGTTATACAGACTCACAGACAGACGCACCACACAGACAAACGTTCCCCCCCCACACACACACATGCACACAAACACATACACACAGTCACACACACACACACGTACGTACTCACACGCACGCACGAACTCAGACACATACTTTAAGCAGCAGGTACAAGATTGAACCTACTGGACGTTTACTAATCTGACCCTCAATTGTAAAGTCAGTTAGGCCGGTATTTGTATGGAATTAATCTCGACATTTAAATGCCAATAACTAGAATATATTCGGTTATCCGGAAAATTCGTGCCGATTTATAGTAGCTTACCTTTCGACTTATTTGCCATGAAACCACCTCAATTCTGGGAAGAGGGTATTTTCAAGTTGAAGGAAAGATGGAGACGCATTGTGCAACAAAATGGTTCACATTTGGTTGATTAAAAATGTAATGGCAAGTATTTATTGACCTTTTTCTTTCCTTTAAAAATCAGCACGAACTTTCCGGACAACCCAATAGTTTCAGGCTCACCGTGTACTAACCAGTAAATAAAAAATGCATTACCAGCGATCATAGACGTTGGTAGTAAATTATCATAAGCTGGTAGTATCGAAAATAACCAAGTAGGTTTATTAGAAAAACACTTAACGATAGTTATATGCAGAATTCACAGTTCTTTATTTGTAAATACGAAACCTTCTAAGTATATTACTAATAATATTTGTATGATAATGGTTATACAGCGAATACATGAATTATTACTGTAAAATTTTAGCTAGACCTGCGGGCTTCTCACAGAACATGAAGTAATTGTAAGTTGATGCTCAGAGAAATTATTTGTATTTGCTTAAGGAAACGTATTCTTCAATGTATATAAAATCAATTCAAGTATGAAAGAATCAATAGCAAAATATCAATGCTTTAATTCAAAAGTAATATTTTCTTGTTACCTATCTTAAGTCCAACTTCTTTTGAAAGAATAATTTGACATTGATTTCCCAAACTTAGTTTCATGTGTCATTCTAAATAGAATAAACATACAATAGTTGAATTGATATATCACTAGTTTTTATTTTTCGTGAAGTCTGTAGCTACTATTAGTTTGTAGTGTATAGAAAGATGCAGTAATAATAGAAGCTACTATGCGTGATAACGTGTGCATGGAGAAACACAATTTCTAGGTAGGCCTTTTATTTTATAAAGAAATTCCTAAAAGCTTTCATTGCTAGGATGCTTACGTGCATGCATTAGTCACTCGGAATACGTATATGTTTAGGAATATGTATACTTATATGTGTGCGCCTGTAACTTCAGTTGCATTTGTAAGTGTATATCGTGTGTCGTCTGCTTATATAGACATTCTGTTCGTGATCTGTGGTGAGTGCCTAAGAGTAGGTGCTAAGTTACAAACGAACAGAATATACAACTGATGCAACTGAATTCCTTCACCTGACTGAAGACCTTTCATTCACTTCACTTTATTCTATTAATATTTATGGCATGGATGACCCATTTCTTTTCACTTACAAATCTGGTGACATTTGTCATTTATCTACTAATAAATGCAACTCACCGAACATTTTCCAAATAGACTATAAAACACTTTATATCAATGGAAAATATCGATTAGATAAACAAAAAACAAAAGTAAGAAGTCCCAGAAAAGTTCTTATTGATTTATTGGTTTCCACACGATTCTGCAGAAAATAGTGATTCATGTAGATATAGGGAATTGATTTCTTTTACATACAGTGTTTACATATCTACATATTTTAGTTTCAAATAAGTCATAAGATACAAGATTTCAGAGCAAATTGATTTGTTTTAGACCCCAGATGATTTCGAATTGTTTCTGTTCTATAGATGTGATAGTTATTATTGATGATTGGCCTTAGCTTAGACTTGGTCAAGTAGTCCTAAGTTCAAAGGCGTTACAGCCGTCAACAACTGTTTCTTTTCTCAAATGCATTTAACACTACATTATCTAAAGCTTCATTTAATTTACAAAAGGATAGAATGTAGAATTGAAGTAATATATGTTTTCCCTCTGAGAGTTCTAGAATGTCTGGGCACTACACAGAAGGACGTGTCTCTGTAACGAAACAGTTTAATCAATCATGTTTATAGCAAAATATATTCTGATCATATACATGCCTACATATATATATATGCGTGTATGTGCGCGTGCGTGCGTGTGTGTATACGTATGTATATATGTATGTATGTATGTATATATATATATATATATAAATATATATATATATATATATATATATATATATATATATATATATATATATATATATATATATATACATATATATATATATATATATATATATATATATATATATATATATATATATATACGCATATGAATATATATTATATATACGCATATGAATATATATATATATATATATATATATATAGTGTGTCCCAAAAGAAACTGATGGGTTTTAATTTTTAATAACTTCCTTAACTTTACAAATAGAGGAATAAAATTTTGATACAATAAACAAGACATAATGGAAATTAATATGCACAAGTCAAGTTTTGAAACACCACTACATTACATATGAAAAATGACATCGCTTAAATAGCAGCCATTTTCAGC